>NC_090646.1:462439641-462552141 GCF_040937935.1 Hyperolius riggenbachi
CCCAGCATAAAGAAGATCTTCAGCAATTGATTAACTTTGATTGGCAACCTGAAGTCACACGGTAGAAACAGCTATGCTGGTTGGAGTTAAATGACCAGCTATAATTATTCCAATAAACTGAAGCGACCAGAAGGTACAAGCAATACAACAGAGGACCCATGCACATACATTTATATATTTTAAACAAATGCACTTATATCATGTATTGTAATAGCTCTTTTAATGCAGTTAGCCTAGTAAGGCCGTTTCCTTTAATGTGGGATTATGCTTGGGATACACGGGTCGATTCTGGCGCTCGATTCTGCGCCCGATCATTTTGCCGCTCGATTCTTATCTTCCGCTAATTTTTCTTATCTTTTTTCAATTCACTTCAATGACAAATCGAGCGGCAAAACAATCGAAATGTGATCGGACATGTCAGAAATTATCTATCTAACCATCTAATCAGCTAAAAAACTACCCATGTATTCCCACCATTAGTCTTTAACCAGAGTTTGAGTCCTGGCTCAAGCCAGTACATAAAACAGCAAGAAGTCTTTGGGCAAGAGCCCTGAATGATCCTGGTTGCCCATAGAGTGTGCCGTAAGTGGCTGCAGCCCTGAAGCGCTTTGAGTCCACCAGGAAAAAAGCGCAATATAAATGTTCTATGCCTATTTGAAATCTTGCTGAAACCAACATTTTTGGTGCTGTAGAAAGCCTGAGTAATCCTGGTGTCAGACAAATGGACATTGTTCATATCCACTTTTACAACTGGTCAGCTGTTTCGCATCCTTTTAGGTTTAATGATAACCCCCTTTTGTCTTTACAGCAGTAAATCTCCTTGTGTTCGCTCCAGACTAGGGAAAATCACCCGCCAGCTAGAGTCTGAAGCAGATTACTTTTAAGGGACACTTTTTTTAAAGGCATACATTAGAAATGCTTTGCAAGTTCATGTTAATTCCTGTGGCACTTTATGAAGTTGTGAAATAAGGAAATTCTTAATCCCTCAAAGGACAACTGAAGTGAGGAGAATATGGAGGCTGCCATATTTATTCCCTTTTAAACAATACCAGTTACCTGGCAGGCCTGCTGATCTATTTGGCTGCAGTAATGTCTGAATAACACCAGAAACAAGCATGCAGCCATATTTATTTTATTTTAAGCACTACCAGTTGCCTGGCTGCCCTGCTGATCCCCTGCCTATAATAATTTTAGCGCCTATAATAATTTTAACGAGCATGCAGCATATCAGGTGTTTCTGACATTATTGTCAGATATGACAATATTAGCTGCATTATAGTTTTTGGTGTTATTCAGACACTACTGCAGTCAAATAGATCAGCAGAACTGCCGGGCAACTAGTATTGTTTAGAAGAAAATTAGTGGCAGCCTCCATATTCTTCTCACTTCAGTTGTCCTTTATGTTCTAATACCTTCGGTTTTAAAGTGACACTTAAGTCTAGAAAAAAAAAAGAGTTTTACTCACCTGGGGCATCTACCAGCCCCCTGCAGCCGTCCTGTGCCCTCGTAGTCTCGATGGGATCCTCCTGTCACCGCCGCCAGCTACTTCCGTTTTCAGCGACAGACCTGGCCACGTGTCTGCTTCTATGCGTTCCTGTCCGCAATAGCGTCCTCTATCCTGCTATTGCGGACAGGAGCGTGAAGAAGCAGACGTGTGGCCAGGCCTTTTGCAAAAAACGAAAGAAGCTGTCGGCGGGGGACAGGAGGATCCAATCGAGACTGCAAGGGCACAATATGGCTGCAGGGGCCTGGTAGAAGCCCCAGATGAGTAAAACTCTTTTTTTCCTAGACTTAAGCATCCCTTTAAGAAGGCAAATTTCACTGCGCGGCACTTTTTAGTAGGAGGTCTTTTTAGTCTCTTTTAGTTTAATACTTTCTTGGTGGCTGTGGCCACCCTGAGCTGCTTGGGTATTCCGTAGTAAATCCATTATGATGTGCATGCATCGTCTGGTAACATGCATTGCAACACACCGTACCTGGTTAAAAGTCATTTGTAACGTGGGTGCAACATGCGAGCTGAGCTGTGCTCTGCTGACAACGGATGTTATGAAGTCAGAACCGGACACACCATGGAGCCAACATTTCTGCATGACTATAACTTACGTTATGATCCACGCACCCTAAAACAAACGTTTTGACTGCAGTTCCCCTATAACAGGTTATTTTTTTATCTCAGATGTCACATGTTCTTGTGCACTTCCCAATGTCAGCATACTTGAATTTCTGAATTGAAATGCTTGGATTTTTGCATCTATGTCTATTGTATTGTTGCATTTGTTGATAAATTCAGGCAGCACTGATGATACAGGCACAATGTTTTTGATACATGCATATAGGAATACAATCAACCAAATATCAATCATAACATGTAGATATGTATATGGCTTCACCTTAAATTGGTAAAGTTAAAGATCACTAGGCTATCTAGCACCAGATTACAGATATAGACACAAGGCTCAGCTGACACTCATGTCAAGTTACACAAAGAAGCAAAAAAGTATCACTTGGATTGCTCTGGAAACAAAATCTCTAGTTTTAAGAATAACAGAGGGGGGTGGACTGAGGATGTGCATGGAAAGCACCATCAGCAAAATCACTCTTCAAAAGAAGTGCTGTAGCAAAGCCATAGGCTGCTGAGCGTCTGGGAGGGGTACAATGTACACATACAGGAGACTACAGATGTAGAGGAGTCATCTGCTATATAAAGTACAGGATGGAAGTGAGCCATCTATAGAATGATCAGGATAGGCAGTTTGTCATGATCTACAGAAAGAGCCAGACAAAAGGTTACTGCCATTAAATCAGCAGACTAACTAGGACAGTCCTAATTATCATAAAAAGGCAAAGGTGACACTAGACAGGATGTCTGCAAACTACTGTCTCTTCACAATGCTTCCCCTGCCAGCTTACTGCTGGTAATCAGGGGAGCTGAAGGGAGTCATCCACAGATCAGGCCTGTACAGATGTGGAGTGTGGGGGGCTGGGGCAAGCAAGCAGAGAGCACTACACAGAGGCACAAAGACTGAAGAAAAAGATACAATTTAATTATGATCCAGAATTATACAATCTATAAAACATGATGTCCAAAGCAGGAACATTAATTAGGGCCTCCTGATACATGGCCTGGTTTCCAGAGCACATAAAATGCAGAGTTCCATCTTCAGTGGAGCCAATACCTGCATGCTGCATCCATTGAGATTAGTTGCACTAAAGTAAATGAGTGTATGACTGATGATGTACGTCAAAGCTGAAGATTATGCCATAAGTAGGACTCTAATGTATATATTTAAAAAGCGCTTATACATAGGCTTGCTCTGGCAGATTAGGCAGCCTGACCTGCTATATCCATGCAGGACGCAGCTCTCACAAGGCAATCAACAGCCGTTTTTTTTTCTCTTTCACACAAAAACATTCTATGAAAAATGTTTTTTTTGCTTACATATTGCTACAGGGAAAACTTGATATCAAACCTGGACTGGATGGGGTGTCCAATCCTTTCATTCATTCATATTTATGAAATGCCAACATATTACTGTGTGCTGCACAATAAATAGTGGGTGCCGTGCAAAATTACAAACTCACATAGATAAGTGCAAACTATGACAGGAGGAGAATAGGGCATCCTCCCCAAATTATGGCACAAGAGAAGACTAAAGCAACCTCCCCAAACTATGACACAGAAGGAGGATAGGGCATCCTAACCAAGCTATGACACAGGAGGAGGATAGGGCATCCTAACCAAGCTATGGCTCAGGAGGAGACTAGGGCATCCTAACCAAGCTATATCACAGGAGGATAGGGCATCCTAACCAAGCTATGACACAGGAGGAGGATAGGGCATCCTAACCAAGCTATGGCTCAGGAGGAGACTAGGGCATCCTAACCAAGCTATATCACAGGAGGAGGATAGGGCATCCTAACCAAGCTATGACACAGGAGGAGAATGGGGCTTCCTCCCCAAACTATGGCACAGGAGGAGAATAGGGCATCCTCCCCAAACTATGGCACAGGAGGAGAATAGGGCATCCTCTCCAAACTATGACACAGGAGGAGAATGGGGCTTCCACCCCAAACTATGACACAGGAGGAGAATGGGGCTTCCTCCCCAAACTATGACACAGGAGGAGAATGGGGCTTCCTCCCCAAACTATGACACAGGAGGAGAATGGGGCTTCCTCCCCAAACTATGACACGGGAGGAGAATAGGGCATCCTCCCCAAGCTATGACACAGTAGGAAAACCGGGCATCCTCTCCAAACTATGACACAGGAGGAGAATGGGGCTTCCACCCCAAACTATGACACAGGAGGAGAATGGGGCTCCCACCCCAAACTATGACACAGGAGGAGAATGGGGATTCCTCACCAAACTATGACACAGGAGGAGAATGGGGCATCCTCCTCAATTAACTTGACAATCTTCCACTGTATCAACATCTTTAACCACTTCAGGACCACAGTGCTAAACCCCCTAAAGACCAGGCTATTTTTTGTTTAATTGGCCACTGCAGCTTTAAGGCCAAGCTGCAGGGCTGCACAACACAGCACACTAATGATTCCCCCCCCCCTTTCCCCCCACCAACAGAGCGCTCTGTTGGTGGGGTCTGATCACCCCCCCAGTGTTTATTTTTGTATTTTCTTTTACTATTTATATATTTTCCCAAACCCCCTCCATCCCCCCAGACAGCCAATCATGGTGATCGGCTGTCATAGGCTTCTGCCCATGAGAGACGATCGCTCTCTAGTGTGCCAGAGGGACAGCAGTGTCACACGGCTGTCCCCAGTACAGCACTGCTGCAGATCGCAGCGCTGTACTTAGTAGAAAGACGGCGGTTTCGGTCTAACGGTCTCCCGAGCGGCGAGCGCTGCTCAGAGACTGAAGGCGGGGCTGAGCTCTGCCCCCAAGCAGGATATGCGCGCGCAGCCTGCACGTGAACTCCTGCAGTAGCGGTCCCAGGACTTGACGCCAATTGGCTAAAGGCGGTCTTAGGGCTGCCGCCTGTTATAATTTAAGTAGGCCTCAGTTATTTGGACTGAGTTAGTCAAAAAGGCTTGAGGAGCAGACCTACCCTTTAAGGGGATTTTCTCTTAGAGAGAAAATCTGCAGTTCTGTCAGCAGAACTAGAACATACCAAGAAGCTGTTCTATGGACAAGGCCACAGGTCTCCCTGACTTGGGCATGTACCGCCACTAGAACAATAAACATCAACCATGTTTTGTAAATATCCACATTCCTGTATGTATGTCAAATGTCTCATCGAATATTAATCGAGTAGGTGTGTATGATGACACCACGAGTGGGTCCACCAATAGTCTGATCTAGGGGATGGCGAAGATGATGTCATATTTAACTCTTTCCTAGTCAGTATTAAAACCTGAGTGAGCTATGGGAGCTCACTCTGCTTCTTACTTTCGCACTAGCTCGCAAGGCTGACTGGGACCTCTAAGTATGTTCATTCCTTTCTGTAATCTGATATAATGTATGCTGTACATAGGTAGTTTAGTGTAACGTAGGTTAGAAAGAAGTACCTGATTGACTTCAGCAGGAAGTCTAATCAATAAGCTTGTAACGCAACATGAAGATTGGCGTGGCTAGGATATGATGATCTGTATCTATCTGTATTTCTGTTTCCTGAATAAACTCCGTAACCATTGAAGAAGCCTGAGAAAAGTCTATCTCCTGCTTGCTGTGTTGAGAGTCAAGTTATCTCACAGTCTGTGAGACGCAACTAGAAGAAGTTGATGGTGTCGAAGCAAGGTGATTTAGAACAAGATATTACACCGCCGCGGCCATGCCCATTGGCGTGGAGCGGTCGTAAGGTATTTAGATGGGTGTTGCCAAGTCTTTCTGTACCTTAATATTATTGAAATGGAACGATCATTTTGAATTCAAAGCCAGTTAAGAATTTCCAACACTTACTCAAACTACACTTCTTTGCAACCATGGCAACACTACATTGGTGTACAGGATTATCCCGACCCTACCATTTAGTTGCATGAGTACCAGTAATTACTTGCACAGAGCACAAGCCATCATTACTCATTTTTAACTCCAGCACTGATTCACTGATGGCAGGAAACTTTGACAACTCCTTTTTGCCCGATTCTATAAGAAATGCATGTGGCTTGCATGCAAAATTTCCTGCAGTGTGGAACATCCAATTCACACTCCTAAGTATCCCATGGCAGTACTTACAACTGACTGCTGCTACCAGTAATAGTCTAGTGTCCTTGCCATAGTCCCAGAGGGAACTGTGGCTAATGAGGAGAGAACATAAAAACTCCATCAGACTGTGTCTTGACTAGTGATGGCCATGCCTAGGAGAACTCATGGAGAAGCATGTGATCAGTTTGGTCAGTAGTAGCAGTAGGATATTGTACCGTGTTAGATATGCAAGTTTCCGATTTGCTAATTATGATCATGTGCTAAAGCAAGAGGTAATCACAGCAGAGCTTTGCAAATCTATAAAACAAATCACATGATTGTCCTAGACATGACCATCTGTAGCCATGACCAGGATCTGAACTTGGTACATTAGCATTTCATAAAGAAAGCATTAAACACCATGAAAAGAAGACGACAATTAGCTACGTCAATAACATTATGGAGCTTACAAAGACAGAAATTGGCCATAAAATGTTTTTTTTTTTGTAGAAACATTTCTAAAATAACATTTATAAAAGCCAGCTGCCCAAGTCTGAATAGTCGGCAATCGTCCAGTTCAAATGCTGATTAAAGTGGAATATAGGAGGAGGCAATTTACACAAATGTACAGAAGGAAAAATCCTGAGGCCTGTAATCAAATCACTATTCCATTTTCCTACAGCCTCTGCTATTAACAAGTGCTAATTCCCTTGATAATATGACTTGTGTTACTTTTCATATAAACTTGAATATGAAAAGTATTGTAGTGGTAGAAACATTTTTAAAGTTGACCTAAACCCAGGACTTCCTCTCTGCGTACAAGATAAGCAACTTCATAATATCCCTTACAGAAAAACATGTATTTGTTACTGCTCACATTTCTCCACAGAGATGCTGCAGTTTTAGTCACTTCCTCCTTTCATAGGAGCACATACAGTGTTAACTCCTGTGTTTGCATACAGCCTGTCCTAACTCACACCACAGATCAGACAGAGGTGTCAGTTCAAATGACAGTGAATTATTACAAGTAGATAAGGGAGAATTAGACAGCCTGTCATCTCTAAATACAAACAGGGTGGGTTTTTCTGTTTTACTTCTCTCCTTTGGAAAAGTTTAGGTCCTCTGGGACATAAGCTGAAGCAAACCGGGAACTCTTCTCCAGCATACCTTGTATTGCTGCAATGACAAAGGAGGTAACTTCGTCGCACGACGCTTAGCACCAAATCTGGCCTCCCTCATAGCAGCAATGCTATGATACGCACTCAATGCAACAGCAATACGAGGTTCAGGTGATCGCCAGACCCTGAATTACATCTTTCTCCGAGTTTCTACAACTCAGAGGGGGGGGGGGGGGGGGGGGGGGAAATAGTATTTAACGCCACCAGAGAGTTTAACGTCATCTCCCCCTGTGCCCAAGTCACCGACGGCGTACATATACGTACATTGCAATGAGATAGTGGTCCCTGCTCATGTCTTCCCCAGAACAGTGTTACTGTATGTGGATGTTCTTGCTCCTAGCTGACCACTGTTCAGTTGTGTCAAGCGGAGATTGTGGAGGCCTAGGCTGGTGAGATGAATATATATATATATATATATATATATATATATATATATATATATATATATATATATATATATATATATATATATATATATATATATATATATATATATATATATATATATATATAAAATCGGACAGGAGTTTCAATTGTCAAGTGAGTGTTTATTGGAGGTTAGATTTGCATATTACCGTATTTTAGTTTGGCCAAGCTTCAAGACTGAGCTGCATTTGGTTAAAGAATGGTTTATTCATTTTGCAGGTTTTATAGTTATTGACTAAATTAAACTTTATATGTAAACCCTAATAAACCATGCATATGCCAATTTGAACTGCCTATCAGAGTGGAGTATGTTAATTTTATTTGTAGCTCAAGCAATTACAAGTCTATGTGTATAGCTACTTCTATTCCATGCACACTAGCTGCCTAAATACAGTGCACAATGTGCGTTCGTCATGGCACCATATAGCCATCCTGAAAGGAAAAAAAAAAAAAAAACCACAATGAAACTATACCTCATTCAAGGTCAGTCAACAGAGCCATGTAAATCATTCTTCTATACCTGTGTGAATAATTTTTTCCTGAGAGCTGCTGGCGCATGACATACATTACCCTAATCAGTGCAAGATATGGATGGTTATAGCTCTATAAAAGATTAGCAAAGCAAGGTACAGAGAACTTGGAGAACCACTAGAACCTTCGTGGTGGGTGGGATGAAAGAGACCAAAATGCGTCCACTTAAACTACTGGCAAGTTATAGTATTGACTTTTAAAAACGGACATTCAGGGCTGGTGCGGCTTTTTCAGCGTTTCTGCAGCCGCTTGCGGCTGCGGATCCGCTTGGTCAATGTATCTCAATGGGGTGGTGCACACCAGAGTGGGAGGCGTTTTGCAGAAACGAATCCTCCCGGGGTGAGGCATTTTTTGGTTTGCGGATGCGTTTCTGCCTCAATGTTAAGTATAGGAAAACGCAAACCGCTCTGAAAAACGCCTGTTCAGATCGGTTTTGCCGGCGTTTTTGTTACAGAAGCTGTTCAGTAACAGCTTTACTGTAACAATATATGAAATCTACTACACCAAAACCGCTACACAAAACGCTACAGAAAAATAAGAAAAAGCGCTTCAAAATCTGCTAGCATTTTGCGGATCTGCTAGCGTGTTTTGGTGTGCACCAGGCCTCAGGCTTGGTTCACACGTAAATCTGTACATTTCCAGTAAGTTCTGCTGACAGGACTGGACACCTTTTTAGCGCTCTCGCATTGCAGCGCTGGGTCCCCGGTTTGAATCCCAGCGAGGGCACTATCTTCATGGAGTTTGCATGTTCTACTCGTATCGGTGTGGGTTCCTCCAGGCACTCTGGATACCTCCCTCATCCCAAAACATACAGATAAGTTAATTGGCTTCCCCCAAAAAAATTACTGCACACTGAAAAAAAAAATGCACATTGAAAAAAAAAAAAAAAAAAAAAAAAAAAAAAAAGTCAATAAATTGAAAGGACCAATCAGATTTAAATCGCTAATTGCTATCCTGGCAAAACTTTACACTTTTAAAATCGCAACCAAAATCACCAGAAAACGCTCATAAAAATCACTTACAAAACGCTAATTAAAAATGCTAGCAATGTGCGATTTGTAGTGGGTTCCAGGCCCCAAGCTGAACCATATATTATGCAATTCAATGCTACAGTCAAAGTCCAATCTTGCCACATAGCAGCATAATAGGGGTCTGAACAATATATCCAAGTTACAGCCAATCTATTGGTCCTAATAATATACAGACTTCAGTACGGCTTTATAAAGTTTGTACTGTCAGACTGCATAGTCTATGGCCAAAGACACTTACCATTTTACATACTCGCTTGAGCTGGGAATCAAACCATGGTTAAAGACCCAAATACCTCAAAGGCAACAGCCTTACCAGTACGCTATCAAGCTGACCCTCAAGGATCAGAGTTTAACACCCTTTGGCCTCGATTCATAAACAGCAGTGCGATAAAAAAAAAAATCTTGTCGGGAAAATACCGCACTCTGTATTTTCCCGGTCTGTGTGCTAATTCATAAAGATTTCCCAGCTGCCCTTGGAGGTCGGTAAATTACCGCAGCCCATTGAGCGGTAGAGTAGAGCAGTGTCTCGATTCTCTCTTTGCCCTGCAGAAATGAATCACACAGACGGCTCTCTCTGGCTCTCTCACTGATGACTCAGACAGATGAGTCACACAGTCTTTCCCTGCCTGCTCAAATGATTCACACAGAGGGCTCTCTGGCTCTTTCCACTGATGACTCAAACAGACTTCGGCTCTCTGCACTTTGCATTCATCAGAGCTGTCAGTAACTTGTTATCGCCTCACTAGAGGTGTCGGTAACTACCGCCAGGCTTACCGCTTGTTGAAGGCTTTATGAATTGATATTTGCTGACAATTTACTGACATGTGTTGTCGGTAACTGCAGCCAAGTCGGTAATTTATCTCCCTGCTCGGTAATGTCAGGTTTTCATGCGGTAACAGCCTTTATGAATTGACATTTTGCTAAATGGTCGATAAAGTCTGCTGTTTCAGCATTACCGCGTGAGGTAATGCTTTATGAATCGAGGCCTTTATATTCATGCAAGCTTAGCCCCACTCTGCCACTTGTGAGGTATTTTTGGTTGCCTTCTGAAGCCCATATTACTATATGGCATAATTTGATGACAGGCATGGCTGTGCAATTTGTACAAGTTTGTGTATACAGACATGTGCTTTTTATTGTTTTATTGGGAACATGTGGATGA
This sequence comes from Hyperolius riggenbachi, assembly GCF_040937935.1. NCBI lineage: Eukaryota > Metazoa > Chordata > Amphibia > Anura > Hyperoliidae > Hyperolius > Hyperolius riggenbachi. The sequence continues at coordinate 462,450,114 of NC_090646.1, forward strand.
CATAGGTCTTTCTGCATTTACATTTAACATTTTACTGCCAGCATTACTACACGGTCTGGGTTACATGGATGCTTTCCAGGCCTTTAAACACCACATTTAAACATCCATAACACGTTCTCCTGTGAAATCCCCATTCATGGCAATGTGCCAACACACACGAAAGGAGTTTAAAGCATTCTGTTTGATAGTGTTGTAGCCAATGCAAAATGCACAGATGTTTTGAGGAATTTTTTTTTTATTGGGGGGGGGGGGGGGGGGGGGCATGGATTATGCACTGAAATCCTCCCATTTATTAACAGGGTACGGGTAGCTTGAAAAATGTTTGGAGGAACTCACAATGGAGTGCACCCTTTTTCAAGCAGTTAAAAAAAGCAAAACAAAAACCAACACCAACAACAAAAACCTATGGTACTCGTTTACAGGAGTCCTTTCTCATTACTATGGATTTTATGAATGTTTCTTTATCAGAATCATTTTATTTGGCCAAATAAAGTTTGCACTTACAAGGAATTTGACTTAGCAGTTGCTTAACCACCCTGGCGTTCTATTAAGATCGCCAGGGTGGCGGCGCAGCACTAGGTTTTGATTTTTTTTTTAAAATCATGTAGCTAGCCTAGTGACGTCCCTCCCACCCCTCCGATCGCCGCCGGCGCGTGTGCCTGTCCGGAAATCCCATTCTGAACGGGATTCCTTTAGGGCTTCCCCTGTCACCATGGTGACGTCATCGAGAGTCCCGATCCACCCCTCAGCGCTGCCTGGCACTGATTGGCCCGGCTGCGCACGGGGTCTGCTGGGGAGGGGCCCTCTTTTGCGTCGGGTAGCGGCGGATCGGCGGCGATCGACCCGAACACGCAGCAAGCAAAATGCTTGCTGCGAGTTTAAAAAAAATGATCAAAGCCGGCCCAGCGGGGCCTGAGCGGCGTCCTCCGGCGGTCATTGACAAGCTGAGCTCGTCAATACCGCCAAGAAGGTTAACAGACATATGAAACAAGGACAGACAATATACAAAATTACAAATCAAGGACAGTATACAATAAAGGATAGTGAGATTACAGAATTAATTTTACAGTTCCAGCTCTGTGGTGTAATGCTTTCAAGTTCTAGCAGTTTGTTTTAGCATTGCCATTTTTGCTGGATAGATTAAGCACAGTTCTGAATTAAGCAGTGCAATCACCTTAGGGAAGAAACTGCTCATGTGCCTGGAAGTTTTTGTTACAACTGACCGGTATCTCACAGAGGAAAGCAGAAGCTGGAAGATGGAGTGGGCAGGGTGAGTGTGGTCACAGGCAATCTTATGCTGGGGATACAAGGTACGTTTCTGTACCGTGTATTGACCAGCTGAACCGGCCAGCTGATAATATTCAGCTGGCCCGATCATGCCGCTCGACCCACGCTTGCTCGATTCCCGCCGGCGGACAATGGCAGGGAATAGAGCGGTAATAAAGAAGCGCAGCGGAGACGAGCAGCAATCGATCCGCGCGCGCAAGAGGGAAGGAACAAGCAGTGTATGCACGGCATTAGGCCTGGAACCCACTAGAAAGCACAAAGCGCTATTGCAATCGCTAGCAATTTGTGATGGCTTTTTGCAAGCGATTTTGGGAATGGTTTTCCCTGTTCCTATACAATTCAATAGAATGGAAACGCTCCAAAATACTGCATGTCATTTGATTGTGATTTGCTTAAATGCAAGTAGTGGAATCTGTCTCATCGATTTACATTGGCAGAGCGTTTAGGGAAATTGCTAGTTCCCTAAAGGCAAAAAAAAAAAAAAAAAATCCAAAAAAAAAAACGCTACAGGCCTCCGTCACTCTTTTCTGAACCTGCTGTGTAGAGGTCCTGCTGTGAAGGTAAACTACAGTCAATGGCTCTTGCTATAGGGTAATGTACCTGGTGGAAATTGCGATAGATAGATAGATAGATAGATAGATAGATAGATAGATAGATAGATACAGTGGAGGAAATAATTATTTGACCCCTCACTGATTTTGTAAGTTTGTCCAATGACAAAGAAATGAAAAGTCTCAGAACAGTATCATTTCAATGGTAGGTTTATTTTAACAGTGGCAGATAGCACATCAAAAAGGAAAATCGAAAAAATAACCTTAAATAAAAGATAGCAACTGATTTGCATTTCATTGAGTGAAATAAGTTTTTGAACCCCTACCAACCATTAAGGGCCTGTACAGACTATCTGCGTATGAAGAATGCGTTTAAAATCAAAGAAACGCAAGTTGAAAAACGCATGCGTTTTTCTTGCGTTCTAATGCGTATTCTATTGCGTTTTGCACACACACGTGACCCAGGGGAAAAAAAAGAATTATGGGAACCGCAGAGGGAAACTGACGCTAAAAACGCAATAGCACGCGTTTTTGATACGCGTCCATAGACTTTCATTGCGTCCGTTTCTATGCGTGACGCACAGAACTGCGTGCAGCAATGCAGATGAGAAACGTATGCGTCTCATACGCATACATGTGAACTAGCCCATTCAAAAGCATTAGGAGCCGTTTCTATGCGTTTTTGGTACCCAGACACGTTCCCTGAAAACGGCTAGGAACGCACATAGTCTGAACAGGCCCTTAGAGTTCTGGCTCCCACAGAGTGGTTAGACACTTCTACTCAATTAGTCACCCTCATTAAGGACACCTGTCTTAACTAGTCACCTGTATAAAAGACACCTGTCCACAGAATCAATCAATCAAGCAGACTCCAAACTCTCCAACATGGGAAAGACCAAAGAGCTGTCCAAGGATGTCAGAGACAAAATTGTAGACCTGCACAAGGCTGGAGTGGGCTACAAAACCATTAGCAAGAAGCTGGGAGAGAAGGTGACAACTGTTGGTGCGATTGTTCGAAAATGGAAGGAGCACAAAATGACCATCAATCGACCTCGTTCTGGGGCTCCACGCAAGATCTCACCTCGTGGGGTGTCAATGGTTCTGAGAAAGGTGAAAAAGCATCCTAGAACTACACGGGAGGAGTTAGTGAATGACCTCAAATTAGCAGGGACCACAGTCACCAAGAAAACCATTGGAAACACATTACACCGCAATGGATTAAAATCCTGCAGGGCTCGCAAGGTCCCCCTGCTCAAGAAGGCACATGTGCAGGCCCATCTGAAGTTTGCCAATGAACACCTGAATGATTCTGTGAGTGACTGGGAGAAGGTGCTGTGGTCTGATGAGACCAAAATAGAGCTCTTTGGCATTAACTCAACTCGCTGTGTTTGGAGGAATGAAAATGCTGCCTATGACCCCCAAAACACCATCCCCACCGTCAAGCATGGGGGTGGAAACATTTTGCTTTGGGGGTGTTTTTCTGCTAAGGGCACAGGACAACTTAATCGCATTAACGGGAAAATGGACGGAGCCATGTATCGTGAAATCCTGAACGACAACCTCCTTCCCTCTGCCAGGAAACTGAAAATGGGTCGTGGATGGGTGTTCCAGCACGACAATGACCCAAAACATACAGCAAAGGCAACAAAGGAGTGGCTCAAGAAGAAGCACATTAAGGTCATGGAGTGGCCTAGTCAGTCTCCGGACCTTAATCCAATAGAAAACCTATGGAGGGAGCTCAAGCTCAGAGTTGCACAGAGACAGCCTCGAAACCTTAGAGATTTAGAGATGATCTGCAAAGAGGAGTGGACCAACATTCCTCCTAAAATGTGTGCAAACTTGGTCATCAATTACAAGAAACGTTTGACCTCTGTGCTTGCAAACAAGGGTTTTTCCACTAAGTATTAAGTCTTTTATTGTTAGAGGGTTCAAAAACTTATTTCACTCAATGAAATGCAAATCAGTTGCTATCTGTTATTTAAGGTTATTTTTTCGATTTTCCTTTTTTGATGTGCTATCTGCCACTGTTAAAATAAACCTACCATTGAAATTATACTGTTCTGAGACTTTTCATTTCTTTGTCATTGGCCAAACTTACAAAATTAGTGAGGGGTCAAATAATGATTTCCTCCACTGTAGATAGATATTAAATATAGAGTTTGAGTGCAATGCTTATATGTTCATTTGTACGATTTTGTTTTCAGCTGCCCAGCAAATTAACGCTCATAATTATCTTATCTGATGAGGGTCTGGACTGTCCTGAAACAGACTAGTCCCATCACTCAGAAAAAAAAAAAAAGCACAGTGTGGACATATATTTCTAATTATAACACTGGCTCTTAAGATTACAGAGACATGGGGCCTGATTCACAAAGCGGTGCTAACCCAGTTTAAACTTTTAGGCGTTCTAACCTTTGCACCGCTGAGTTAGCACTGCTTCGTGCTGCTGATCGCGTGCAAAGTCCCACGCGCAAAACTTTGCGCGCGCAACGCCCATAGGGTTTAATGGACGCATCACGCGCACCGCGCGATTGCGCGCGCAAAACTTCACAGGCGTGCTAACAGTTAGCACCGCTTTGTGAATCAGGCCCATGGAGTCCTGTTTGCATAGATTTTCTCTAGATGCCTCCCACAGCTCAAAGAAACATACTGATAAGTTAAAGTAGCACTGTAGTGACATATAGTAGCATGTAGTAAATGATTCGGGATACTCACTTTTACATTAATTATCCTGGTTTCAGGATTAGAAACAATTCCTATAGCTACAGTATATACTGCTGTATATTTAATTTAGCCCTGCCCTTTGAGAAATGTTCAGCCTAGGCTGATAAGCTATGTGGAACGTCTTCAATCCCACCACCTGACTGGACTAATGATGTTGCCGTCTGTGATAAATTTCATAATGTAAATCAGGGAGAGAAAGGCTTTTACAATGAGCAAACACTGACTAAATAATGGTTAAATGACTATCAGAAAAAAAAGCAATTTTATTCATTATTGTCACTACAGTTCCTCTTTAATGGATTCCCTTCCTAAACTTCTTTCACACTGTGATAGGAAAAATGCAGTAGAGGGTTTGGAAGAGGCACACCTTGCTGTTGGTAGTTGAGTGCTTAGAGGAGATGCAAAGCAACATCCAATGGTAGGAAAAAGGTAGAAAGAGGAGCACAAAGAATGTCAACTGCAGGGATTAGGACTCAATACCTAGTGAGAACATTCAGGGCCGAAAGCTGTACAGATATGACTTGAGGCTATAGCCATGTGACACATTCTGTTATGAAGAAGGGAGTAGGGATGAGGGCGTGCTAAACCATGGCGCGCCTTCCATCAGGATGGGTAAAGGGTTTGGAGGAGAGCACTGGGCTCAGCCGGCTACCACTCTGAATTTCTTGGCGATGAAGGCTATACACACACACTACATTTTCAGCATACAGTCCCAACTGTTTGCCTCAGCTGAGAACCCCCTAGAGCAGTGGTTCCCAACCCATGTGCCGTGACACATACATGTGTCGCGGCAGCTTTGGGTAGGTGTCGCAGTGCTCTCGGAGGAAAGCAGCGCAGTGGAGGGAGAGCTGTGGGCAGCGGCGGCGAAGGGGGTCATCTCCCCACCTTCTCTCACCTTAGAGTGCTCTCCCTCCCTCGCTCTCTCCTCCGGAGCTAACTGCGGTCAGGCGTTTGCAGTGGGCGGGACTTACCTTCCGCGTCGCTCCAAGCGCCGGAAGTTCTGTGCCGCAGCCGCTGCTCTGGTCTGGCTACATACACTGGGCACATATGCCCCTGGCTACATACACTGGGCACATATGCCCCTGGCTACATACACTGGGCACATATGCCCCTGGCTACATACACTGGGCACATATGCCCCTGGCTACATACACTGGGCACATATGCCCCTGGCTACATATGCCCCTGGCTACATATACTGGGCACATATATCCCTGGCTACATATACTGGGGACATATACCCCTGACTACATATACTGGCCACATATACACCTGCCTACATATACTGTGGACATATACCTCTGGCTACATATACTGTGGACATATACCTCTGGCTACATATACTGGGGACAACTAGCTGTTTGTCATTATGTGCATTTACTGGTGAAAAGCTGTCTCTTATGTGCATTTACTGGTGAAAAGATGTCTTATGTGCATTTACTGGTGAAAAGCTGTCTCTCATGTGCATTTACTGGTGAAAAGCTGTCTCTTATGTGCATTTACTGGTGAAAAGCTGTCTGTCATTACCTGCATTTACTGGTGAAACGCTGTCTCTTATGTGCATTTAGTGGGGAAACGCTGTCTCATTACATGCATTTAGTCTACGTGTCACGGAGATCTGAACGTTTGATTTGATGTGTCACGACTCCAAAAAGGTTGGGAACCACTGTCGTAGAGTGTGTACCAGGCTTTCCGTCGTGAGCTACTCTGAAGGTGGTTATCAACAAACCTATTTGGTAAAGCGCTGTGGAAGGGGTCAGTACTCCAATAATATCCAATTTCTGAAATCTATCAAAGGTTAGGAATCCACATATCAGACACATTTCTTAATAGACTCCCTGCTCAGCAACATGCATGTGCCATTATTAATGGACTTAGAATTCCTCCATAAAACCAATGACTGCATTCTTCTTTGCAATGTTACTGCGCGATTCACAAAGCAGTAAAAAAGGAAATGTGTGTGCATTGCCCATAGCAACTAATCAGGTATCTGACATCTTCCAATCTGGGCTGGATACAGTGGGATGTGAAGGATTTGCTCTGGGCCCTTCTCCTCTTATGAATCAGTCTCAGTACATCTATTGGATACAATATAATAACATTTGTAAAGCGCTTTTCTCCCATAGGACTCAAAGCACATGGATGATAGCGCTGAACTTACAGAAGGCCACTTATTTTATAGAAAGTTGTCCGCACATTATGCCTACAGCTATGCAAATGCCCAGGAAAAAAAAAAAAAAACGGAGAAGAGAAAACTTGTATATTTTTTCTGTAATATTTTTCAGGCTTTACAATAATCTAGCACAGGAAACAGAGGCAGCTTCAGGCAGGGTTTTCAATCTCCACTTGATTTGAAATAGTTAATAAGCCGTATGCCATTAAAGCCCTTTCATTTCCTCTCTGCCTTGTTATCTGTTTTGAGGTTGAAAGGCAGAACAGAGTTTTATTGTGTCTACCTTCAGAAGCAAAACAAGGACAGACAAAAGGAGGAATGACCCATCTGCGGGCATACTCGTCAAGATGCTTACTAACTGCCTGTTCCCATTAAATCTCCAAGCTAAACAAACACAGACTAAACCCACCATGGTACCTATTAGGCGGAAAGAACTGATAACTTATTACTGAGGATATAGATTTCTATTCAAGGACTGCCAATGCTTAAAAAAAAACAAAAAAAAAACGACCACACACACACACACACAATCCTAAAACAGAATACAGATGCTGTGATACATAAATTTCCACTCACTCAATTTCGTTTGTGTCTACTGTAATGCTGGGAACACACGGTCCGTTTTGGAGGTGATTAGATGGTTCGATAGATCATTTCCGACATGTCCGATCTCCCACCCGATCCTTTTGCCTTTCGATTTCTGATAGAAGTGAATGGAAAAAGTTAATAAGCGGAAGATAAAAGAATCGACTGCAGAATCAAGCGGCAAAAACGATCGAGTGGAGAATCGAGCACCAGAAACAAACAGTGTATTCCCAGCATAAAGTACAGAATTGTCATCTAAAAACCGATGGTAGATCCACGTGATTACATCACCCTATCTATAACAAAGCACCCATAATGTAACACTCATTCCTTTTCACCTTTGGGAGCATAAAGCAGGGGGTCACCAAACATTTTGGGTCGAGGGCCAGGTCAACATACTTCAGACTGCTGGGGGACCGGAGTATACATAAAATGATGTATAAGTCTTTGCAGGCCAGAGAGTGAAGCATACCCAGGTGACAACCTGCAGTGTCACCTGATGTGGAATTTGATTGGAAACTAGCAAATTACGGCTTTCTGGCTTCCATGTGGATGGGTGGTACTAGCACTTCTATTCTATATGTGGACCACCAATATTTAAGGATGTAGCTGACCACATCTATAAGAAATACATTTTGTGTGTTGGGGGTTGGTAAAAAAGCCTCATGGGGCCACATTCAGCCCACGGCCTTAGTTTGAGGACCACTGGCATAGAGAATCAAACACATTCATATTCTGTACAGTTAAGGTGCAGGAACACGGATTTTTTTTTTATGGCTTAGGAAAATAAATAAACAAACTTTAAATCATAACAAAATGAAGGCCCTCATCAATGGTCGATGATTTTGTCAAACGCTGCTCACAGAAAGGCTGTGTCTCTTGAAGACTGAAGTGGGCAAGCATGGAGTGGACACAGGCAGATGGCTACATGGATTTGTACTGCATCCAGTAATACAAAGCTTGTGGCAGCAGCATTCCAAAGATATTAGATGTTGATCTTATACCATGTCTTAGCGCATGTGTGAGGGGATTTGGGAACAATCTATATCCACAAAGTAGCATAAACTGTGAATTTTCACCTCCCATAGATTGCAGTTTTGATCTTGCCGTCTTGTTTCTTATCACTTTAGAGTGTTCGGAGCTGTGACCATGGAAAGAGTACTTTGACAATACACTGTAGAATATCAAATACGTGGAAGAAAGTCCAAGGATTTTTCTTATTGACTATAAAAGCAGGAGGGGAAGGGGCAGAGAGCAGAGGCTTTGCTGCACTGAAGTCGGACACCACATTAGTCCACTTCCAGGGGATTGTCCAGTCTAATGCCAAGCAGATGTTTATGAAGATTATACCATTAGACTGGGATCACAATCATGCTGGATCCAATAAGTGGATGGTCACAGGGGATCTAATGTACCATCCACTGAACTGTCCATTTTCAAATGCCTATTGTAACAGACATGTCACAGATATCATTCCATTCATGACATGTCCGATATCTGTCTGGAAAAGTTGCACAGGGCAGGACCTTGCTTTCCATCACTGCAAAACATACGTCTGAGCATGTATGAATGGATCCGTAAACTCGTTGCAGAAAATGGTTCTAAAAACGGGTGTAGGCTGCAATTAGCCTTAAACAGTAAGAAGTAGCATTTCAGGCAGGCAGAGAAGTTTATGGCTATACCCATTAGGCCTCATACAAAACAAGGTAATAGAAACTTCAGATCAGACAAACGATTTGATCACATGGCCAGATTGTCTGTCAGACAAATACACAATCTTGTTAGTTGTTGCGCGCAAGCAGACATGTTGGTAAATACCAAACATGAACGTTGCAGCTAGTGCATGTGCAAATCCTATCACCACAGGTTGGCCACAGATCTCCTTGTGTTTTCTCAAACCCACTAGCTAAGATACAGACATTTCTTGGCATGCTTGGCGGATGAGCTTTTTGTCCCTAGGCCTTCTCAAAGGACTAAAAGGACATGAGCTGCGCATGGAGGAAAAACGTTTTAGCCATTTATTTAGGAAAGGGTTCTTTACAGTAAAAGTGATTAAGATGTGGAATGCATTGCCACAGGAAGTCGTTATGGCAAACTCTATACCTGCATTTAAAGGGGGCTTAGATACTTTCCTTGCGTTGAAAGACATCCATGGCTACAATTACTAGGTTATGCCTAATGATGTTGATCCAGGGATTTTATCTGATTGCCATCTGGAGTCAGGAAGGAATTTTTCCCTTTTGGGGCTAATTGGACCATGCCTTGTGGGGGTTTTTTCGCCTTCCTCTGGATCAACAGGGGTATGTGGGGGACGGGCTGGAGTTGTACTTTGTACTGGTTGAACTCGATGGACGTATGTCTTTTTTCAACCAAAATAACTATGCTGAAGCAATATTTAGGCAATCATCCCATCATTACCTCTTTCATGCTAAGAAGCAAATATTCAGTGACTAGGCAAGTATGGAACAACATGAAAGGAGCAAAAGTTGTGACATCTGGCTTTCGGTGATTGTTTAGAGCAGCAGTCTCCAATCAGCGACTTGCAAAACCACAAGCAGCTCTCCACAATTGATTTGACGCCTAGAAGTCTTTCAGCAGGTACTTAGCACCTGGCTGTCTACACACCTGGAGCTTTAAAGAATACAGAAGTATTACAAAACAAACAGGGACTGTAAGTTATTTTTTAATAACAACGCTAGTTTGGAGTCAAGTTTTAAGGCGCATACAGTCTTATCAGTCTGCCGACAGCTTGTGCTCACATGCAACTGTCGGCAGAACGACTGTTGCTATTTGTAATCATCTGACCGTAGTTCTTGCTGCACCAATGGCCTGGTGTGCCTGTTCTAAAGACACTAGCCTTGCTGCAATAAACACAAAAAGTTTATTGCCTAACAGGTTATACATTTCGTCCCTAATCATATATTATTATTGTTATATATAAAAAAAAATTGCGATTTAAAACAAAACCAGGGTCTCTTTCCTGTGGAGGGGTGGCACATAACTTGCCTCAGACACTCCACTAGTGTGGAACAATCTCTTCAGCTGTTTATTACACAGTGCAGCTGTATTGTGCCTCACACCTGACTGTGCCTCATTGTATACTATTCTATGGCTTCCTTTGGAAGCTGTGCAATTACTCAGCTAATCTTTTTGTACTGTAGTCCTTTTTGAGATTTCCCCTGAGTATCCCACCCTTCACAGTTAGAGGATGACCTCTTGCTATGGTACTTCTCCTCCTTTGAAATATGCTTCCATCCCATACCTTCTTTTCTCCTGCAGGGGAAGCAATTGCCATTAGCAGCCAAACAGCAATAAAACAAAAATTACCAGGTTTCCTGTCATAAAAGTAAAGCCAGGAATTTATCACCAGGTTCTCAGTGATGGGACAATGCACTTGAAATCCTTTTCAGGAGCATCTATTTAAAGCCGGTTTAACCCTTTTACAGTCAGACAGCCTTGAACATCTTAAGCCAAACCAAAGACTAGCATATATATTAAATGGCCCTTACAACAGCAGACAGATTGATTTACTAAAGCTTGAGAATGATATAGAACCAAAAAGTGATCCACTGAGTGCAAACTGGATTTTTATAAACAGTGCCAAGAATTTAGAACACTAACCAACCTAACAACCATGTGGGATAACCACCTATATAAAAAACAACAACAACAAATAACATTTGTAAAGAGCTTTTCTCCCGTGGGACTCAAAGCGCGTAAGCATGGCTCAGACCATCGTGGTACAGAGGAAGACATTTTATAAATCTGGAAATGCCAGGCTAAACAGGTGGCTTTTCAGTCTGGATTTGAATAGCTCCAGGGATGGTGCTGTCTTTACTGGGTGTGGTAGGGAGTTCCAGAGAGTAGGGGCAGCATGGCGGAAGGCTCTATCTCCAGATTTTTTGAGGTGCACTCTGGGAGTGACCAAGTTTACAGAACTTGCTGATCTGAGGTTGTGAGAGGTGTGGTGCAGCTTCAGCAAGTCCTTCATGTATCCAGGGCCCAGACACTGCAGGGATTTGAATGTCAGCAGTCCAATCTTGAAGAGTATTCTCCATTCTACTGGTAGCCAGTGCAGTGAGCAAAGGATTGGTGTAATGTGACAGTGGAGAGGCTGGTTTGTTAGCAATCTGGCAGCAGAATTCTGCACTAATTGCAGGCGACGCAGGTCCTGTCTCACCTATGTAGAAGATAGCCAAAAATTATAGGGAGCCTGGACTAACAACAGTATACATTATTCTAATACAAAAAACATTAGGATACAAAAAATAAAATCATTTAAAAATCTCGTATATCACCAGCATAATAGGACAAACCAAGAACCCAATCATATAGGTGCACCTAAATAATACCGGTATCTTATTGTCTTCAGGCCTCTTTAGTAAGTCCCATTTGCTAGCAAGAGACAGGCATCCAGCAGGTACTCATCTTCAATCCTAACCCGTGTGCTTAATTTCCTTTTTGCATGCCTTTTTCATTGAGAAATACGCCCTCATTACATGCACTATTTGTGTGCAAAACCCTTCAAGCCAAGCAACAACCAGATATTTTGATAGGGCAATCGATTATTACCTCCAGCTAGCAGCCAAAAGTATAGCACACAGCATAGCTGTACATTCAGTCCTTTCCTGATATGCAGCGATTCCTGGTGACAACAGCCGCCAGCCAGACGGGTGCCAGTTATGGCAACCAATCCTGTTGCTTAGGTCGCGTTCCCCAGCTCTTCTGGTAGCCACGATTTCCAGAGAGCGGCAGCGGTATAGTTGAACTTCGCGCTGAAGCGCTATCCAGGTGCAGGGAGGAGGCACGGGCGGATCAGCTGACCTACGTGATGATGTCACGTACACGTACCTATCAAAATATCTGGTTGTTGCTTGTCTTGGAGGGTTTTGCACACAAATAGTGCATGTAATGAGGGCGTATTTCTCAATATAAGAGGCATGCAAAAAGGAAATTAAGCACACGGGTTAGGATTGAAGATAAGTACCTGCTGGATGTCTGTCTCTTGCTAGCAAATGGGACTTACAAAAGAGGCCTGAAGACAATAAGATATCTGTATTATTTAGGTGTACCTATATGATTGGGTTCTTGGTTTGTCCTATTATGCTGGTGATATACAAGATTTTTAAATTTTATTTTTTGTATCCTAATGTTTTTTGTATTGGAATATTAAATGTATACAATTGTTAGTCCAGGCTCCCTATAATTTTTGGCTATCTTTAGTGCCAAGAATTTCCAATCTTTACCTGGGTCACATCAGATTATATAGCGAGGGTACTAAAAAGTCAGTATATTAGCAGCTGTGCATCTCCAGTGATGTGTATACACCTGCAGCCTTATTCAATAAATGTAGGCTGGTGTTAGATGATTTCTTGCTGTACGTTCGTACATATGACTCACGGCACAAGCTTAAATTCACTGAGAGTCTACACTAGACATGTGTTTTGCATTATCATGTAATGAACATGCCATTAGCATTTTAGTGTGGTTCAGACATGTGCTGTTCATTATCATGAATGACAACATACAGTATCTCCTGCGCACAAAACTTAGTGTGCTGCAATGGATACAGCAATAATGGGACCATATAAAATAATGTGGCTGTTCTGTATTGACCTGCTGGCTGCTCTCCACTGTGCACTGCATTCTGTTGTAACACACTGTACAAAGTGAGTATGCGGCCTAATCTTTCAGCAACCCTTGCTAAATTCTGATATGACTCAGCTGAGGGTTCCAGTCTAAAGGCTCGTACACATGTCCAACAAAATGCACCACCACCAACAAGACAAACCATTGATGTGACAAGTATTTCCCGCACACCAACCAACTAAAGACCAATTCCTTTAAAGGGAAACTGAAGAGAGAGGTATATGGAGGCTGTCATGTTTATTTCCTTTTAGACAATACCAGTTGCCTGGCAGCCCTGCTGATCCTCTGCCTCTAATACTATTAGCCATAGCCCCTGAACAAGCATGCAGCAGATCAGGTGTTTCAGTGGTTCAGACTTATACGTCTGATCTGACAAGACTAGCTGCATGCTTGTTTCTGGTTTTAATCAGATACTACTGCAGAGATATAGACCAGCAGGGCTGCCAGGCAACTGGTATTGATTAAAAGGAAATAAACATGACAGCCTCCATATACCTCTCTCTTCAGTTCCCCTTTAAAGAGAACCCGAGGTGGGAATTACTTTTACTATTGGGGCACAGAGGCTGGTTGTGCGCACTAAGACCAGCCTCTGTTGCCCCATCGTGTGTCTCCATGTCCCCCCTGCTCGCCGCTATACCCCCCGCATTGCTGGCGACACGCAGCGTGTCGCCAGCTCAATGTTTACCTTTCGCTGTCAGTCAGCGCTGCTCCCCTGCCTCCTCCGCATCGGCGCACCCGCCCGTGTCCCTTCCCTCCCGCTGATAGGAGGGAAGTGACGCGGCGGGTGGCGCCGATGCGGAGGAGGCGGGGGAGCGGCGCTGACTGACAGCGAAAGGTAAACATTGAGCTGGCGACACAGCCAGCAATGCGGGGGGTATAGCGGCGAGCAGGGGGGACATGGAGGCACACGATGGGGCAACAGAGGCTGGTCTTAGTGCGCACAACCAGCCTCTGTGCCCCAATAGTAAAAGTAATTCCCACCTCGGGTTCTCTTTAAACTCTGCTCACGCAATTGAAAACAAATGCACGACATGCCCACAGTCAAAACAACAACGTTGTTCAAACGACATTGTTCACATGTGATCAACTATACGTTATCAGCCCACCTGTCGTGTGAGTCGATCTGCTAGATAGTTTGGGCAAAACGCCTATTGTCAGTCAGTCTTGTAGTTTGCCACACATACACATGCCTGATTGTGGTGTGTTGAACGACAATCAGGAAGTTTAGTAGAGTGTGTGAACCTTAACTTTGCTGGATCACTTATATTTGTCATCAATCATCTCCTCAATCATATACCGGCCATACATTCACACATTGACTTTGGCCAGCAGATACAATCACTCTAATCGAATCTGCCACAAATAATAGCATTTGTGGGCAAAAAAAAAAAAAATATAAATAAGTAAATAAATTTACAAAATTATAATCTTACATAAAATTTCAAATTAATTGGATGCTACATGAGAGCAATGGTAGATCGATGGCCCATAGCGTTGCATTGTATCGATCGGCGCAGCACTGCACCTTGGATTGATTTTCCATAAATTTCATGGTAAAATCTATTGAAAATATGTATGCAGTGTATGGGATGTGGAGGGAGATTTCATCACTCTCTGATCAGATTCAGATCAGAGGGGGGATCGCTCTGTTTGCCACATTGGGTAGCGATCTTTATGTGTGTGGACACCTTAGGCTTAGTAAATCACTACATGGTCAACTTTTGAGCCTTTTCAAAACATCCGATTTGCTAATGATTGCCACTTGCAATTCATTTTGGCAGTAATTGACCATTCTTCTGTAAACAAACATTGGTACTACTATTAACTTTTTTTTTTTGCTAAAGCCTTATGTCAGAATTAATAAGACAAAAACAAAATGTGAGTTTCACATAAGCTGTCAGAGTTAAATAAATATTCAGCTAATTGAAGCCCATATAGCTCCCCAATGACAGTCTCAGAGCAGACCACCTTGGTTAACAGGGGTGCACAAGTACAGCCTGAACGCCCTTTATAATTCTAAAGCTTATGCACAAATTAAAGCTAATTTTGCAGGTGAAGAGCCCCCAGCCCGTTTATTTTTAATCCACCCTTCAGAAATGCAGTGTGATGGCACTGCCAAAAGAAAATAACCATATCTGAGGTAGTCAAGCTAGCCACAGCCCAATTAAACTTCCATCAAACATGAAAGTGAGCTAATAGAGCGACGTATATACAAGCAGCATTTGTGCTAACAGCATTCTTTATAAAGACTCCCAGTGTGATCGTTTTAACTTTGATATACAGCAACTATCTTGAAATTCCTCTGTAAGCAAGGTCAAAGTCACATTTAAAGTACACAGCCCTGTATGCTGTTTATAAAGATAAGTGTGAAGAACATGCATGTCCCGCAGAACTGAAGCAGTGCATAAAGTATGTCAATAAGGGGTTGCATCCATCACAAAAATACTGGTACGTGAAACCAAGCAAACTAAAAAGTCTAGATCACTATCAGTGCAATGGGAAGGGAAAGATGTATTTCATGCATTCTGGAACAATGAGCGATACCCCCAGCAGAACAATTAAAGAGCCAGTAGCTATAAAAATACAAGTCACAAGTGCTACTAGTAATAGCCTCCTATACGTACAAAAAGTTAAAATTGCTAACAATTTAATCAGATTTGATATAAAGTATATTTCAGCACGGTGGCATAGAGGTTAGCACTCTCCCCTTGCAGCGCTGGGTCCCTGGTTTGAATCCCAATCAGGGCACTATCTGCACAGAGTTTGTATGTGCTCACCGTGTCTGTGTGGGTTTCCTCCGGGCATTCCAGATTCCTCCCACATCCCCTAAACATACAGATATGTTAATTGGCTTCACCCTAAAATTGGCCGTAGATTTTGATACATATACTACACGATACCAACATAGACATATGACTATGGTAGGGACTAGATTGAACTCCCCACCGAGGGACAGTTAGTGAACAGACAATATACTCTGTACATCGCTGCAGAAGATATCGGTGCTATATAAATGCTGCTAAAGAATAATAATAATAATAAAAATAATATGAGGCCAAAGTGCAGCATATTACACAATGTACCCTTTTAAGATGCAGGTGGCTTACCCAACACCATCAATGCCCTCCAGTTAGACAGCACATCAGGTCTGTGGCAGAAAACAACTTGATCCACAATACAAAACTTAAATCTTAATGATCGTCAATCTTGATAAGCTCCTGAAAGCAAGTAAAGCTGGATACACACATCTGAAGGCAGCCAGATGGACAGGCACTAACTGCAGCCAGCTAGTGCTGGGGACTAAGTGATGAACATGCACGCTCAGCTCTGTTTATAGTCATGGGAGTGAAAACAGCGCCTGGGGTCAGCTTGTCTCTGGGAAAGCAACAGCAATTGGTCGAGGAAATCCAAACTAAACCATCACTACTTTATTTCCAAAATAAGCCAGTTAGGAGAGGACCATACAGGCATCACAGTGTTTGCTCCATTAAACTACAAACAGCTGATTTGAATTATATTTTGATGTCAGCAAAGTGGGCAATGGAAACTGGAGAGCTCTGCAGAGAGTGTCACCCCTCTCTCTTTTTCACCAATGGGGATGGGGGGGGGGGTAGTTCTCTGCTCTCACCCAAAAGAGTGCCCATGGGCATTATAATCAATGCCAGCTGTGTCTTAGGAGAAAATTTAAATTGAATATTTAACTCAGCCACCCGCCTCTACACTTCACTTACGGCCTGGTACACCATGCAATTTTCACCTCAGATCCAGTTCCCGATGCAGAAAACGATTGAATGAGGCAAAAAAAAATAAATAGTTGTAATAAAAATTACCAGTAGATACAGGCTACTGATGGCCATTGACTGATCCAAAACTGCTCAAAATCGAGCTGTTTCTTGACCAGAAGCAGATTGGACAAGCTGCAAAATACTAATCGAAATACTAGCTATCATACAGTGTGTATGTACTTTCGATACCCAATCAGAAAAATTATCAGAAATATGATCAGAATTTGAAACAATTGCACGTAATCAAGTACAGTAGTTTTCTTCTATATCTGATCAATGTCAGATCTGAATATCGATCTGATCACTCATGAAAAGATCTGAATAATGTAGACATAAGGTATACTGAACATATGGGCAGTGCAATCACTCATTTAGGATAAGAAGACAGAAGAAATTGGTTCCACTCATTGAGTAATGACTCATATTTATAACTGTTTTATACAAATACACCAACCTTGGCAGTTGTTGGTACAAGAATGGCAGATTGTCCTGATCCAGCAGATAAAGCTGAATGGGCACTATAAAGGTCACCGTTTATGGAAGCTCCTATCAGTTACACACAGTGTCAAATGTGAACATTAGTGTGTAAAAAGTCAAATACAGTACATGAATCCAACAGTATGTTTACAGTAAATGGCTATGAAAACTCATCAGCTAACAAGCAAAGAGTTAACATGTGAGAACCTCAACTGATTGTCATCGGCATTGAAATACAAAACCAGCTAAAGAAACAACAGCACAAAATGAACTCTGGTTTGTTTGTATACAGTAATGCTATAAGCCCAGCATAGGGGTCATATTTTCAGCTCTCACATGCCTCCTATTATGCCCTTGAATCTAGTCACACAAAAACCATCAGATATTATTTACTAGCATACGCCTTACCAAAGCAGGTCACTTTATACAGTTCAATCTTTCTTATCCAGTTGTAAAAAGAAACTTTAAAAAATATGATTCAAGCGCTGCCCAATTTATAGTAGGAATCAGGAACAGCAGTCCACAGTATGCCTTTCAGGGACAAGGTTCAGACCATTCTCGCCTCAGCACAGCTGGAATTTATGTAGAGAACTTAGAGGGATAAGCCCTTTGTGATGACAAAGTTCACATAACTCAACTTCCACTGTACACACAGAATGGGATTGTGACATTACATTGTCTGGACATCCAAAGCCTAGCAGTTAGGGGAAAGGGAAGGCTATGGGGATCTAAAACCACTGCTAAATATTCCTGCTAATATTTACATTTTCTCTATGGAGCATAAGACTTTAGTACAGATTGCAGACAAGACTCTGCAATAAATCCTGTGGGACAAAGGCCTAATGACCTACTACCCCTGGCAGACAGAATGTGGCCTATTGCAAGCATAAGCTGGGCTCATACATGCATATTGGAGCAAATGTGGAGCTCTGAACCTTAGCATCAGAGAACAGTTTACTTCACTGGAAACCCATTTACCTGAGATGGGCTACTTGGCACCAGTTTTACACAAAAAATAAAAAATCTTTTTCCAGTCCTGATGTGGTTAAATGTAACCATTATAAAAACAAAAATATATTGTTATTATAATAACTGACAAAGCCCCTTAAACCAAACATGTAACAGTAACCATATATACAAACTGTCAGGACATACAGCAATATGTATTCAATGATAAAACTGACAACTGTAGTGCTAGTAAGTTATGATTTAAAAAAAAAAAAGCTCAGTGTGATAGATCACATTAAGTCTCTGAATTACATTGTTTCATGTATGAAAAGATTTCCTAGTCATCTTCACCCCATTAGACACCTTTAATCGGTACAATTTGCATTTGAAAAGTTTGCAAGTAGAGGAAAAAAAGATATATGTACATTTTCATTAATTATACACAGATGGGTGACGATGATAAAGCAACTAGTTTACACCAGTATTCATAAAAAAAAAAGAGATAGCTGGGAGTAAAATCCACCATCTGCTTTAGCATGCCCTCAAAATATACTTTTAGAATATTGTGCACTCGGCAGAGCACACAACCCAGCCCTCCCAATATTTACCATAAATCTTCAGGGTTATCCCCCTCTGCTTCAGTGCCTTTGATCCAGAAAATAAAGTCTTTGCAGTACTCTAAAACTCAATCCAAGCCATAAGGTCTTCAAAAATACTCCTTCAAATCCCTTAATCTTCCAGCAAAAGCCAACAGTAAAGAACAAAAAAGCCTTAAGATGTAAATCAACATAAAAAGGGGTTAGGTTCTGTTTTACCTTCAAAAACCATTAATGGTATTAAGTGTCTTGCATTGTTTTAGCATTGACTTGAAAGTTGGTATCAATAATCCAAGCATAAAATAAACCATAAATTAAAAAATATATATATAAAAGATCTAAAGCTTCAATAAAATTATTTTCCGAACAGGTTGGAACAACTCTTAAATTAGCAGTACAAATGATCTTTATAAAATACAGGACCACTCCAGTTTCTGCAAGATCACAAATCGCAAGAAAGCCCCCGTGTCTTATTAATCTTTATATTTTTTTTCCCTTAGCAGAGAAAATTCAATTTATTTTCAAGCCTCCGGGGCAGCGTTTTCATATCACAATGACAGCAGAAAATCAGAAAAACAATAGAAAAAAATGAATTTAAATATTAACACGCAAGAAAGAAAAATGTCTTTGTTATCATTCTTCCAAACTCCACACAAATCAATTGGACAGCAGAAAGAGCAAACAGCGAGATAGATCAGCAATAGATCTCCAAAGATAGCAAGATTCCGGAGCCTTGCACAGATCCAGAGGGGTTTTGGATGCGGATAATAAATATTACTGAAGGAGAGAGAAGTGCAAAACGTGCGCTGACCCCCAGCGAGCGGGCTTCAGTGCTGCAGGAGAGGGATCTGCACCCTGCAACATCCACTTAATCCTCTGCTGTGTGTTCCATCCGCTCTGCTGTTCTCTCGGATGTCTGCTAAGCAGCTTAATTCCTCGCCACATTCAGGCTGGCCGGAGGTTTTGTGCTGATGCCGGTTTCCCAGCTCCCTCCCCAGACACAACGGGGTGACTAGCAGGGGAAAGGGATGCCCCGATCGTGCAGAGATTGATGGATGACTGGGGTGAATCTGCGCCCGTGCAGCGCCTCAGCCACAAGAGTCCTCTCCACTGCTCTGCACGTCGGGAACTGACAGGCAAGGGGAACGATGCTTCTGTCTGCACGCCCCCGCCACGCCTCTCCCACTGCAGAATCCAATCACAGAACGATAGGTCGCCAATGGGAGGCGGGCGGCTGCGGTTACCAGGGTGACACGCTCGGCGTCCCAGTGGAGCCCCTGGGAGGAAGGAGCAGCCACGCGTTTATTTCGCGGAAAAATTTAAATGTCCTGAGTGGACTTGAAACAACTGCAGTTTCTCGATGCTGGGAACGTGGTTCAGCAAATAAAGACTCCTCCATGGCACAAATTAAGCCTCGTACACGCTGGAAGCTATGGCATCATTTGAAACGAAGAAGATGTCAAGCAATTTGGTGTTAAAGAATAACTCTAGTAAAAATAACATACTTAGTAAAATTGCTTATTTTTTAATATCCATTTATGAATTATTTAGTCGGTGTTTGCTCATTGTAAAATTTTTCCTCTCCCTGATTTACATTCTGAAATTTATCACAGGTGGTGATATCTTTATTCCTGCCAGGGGATCTGTAGGAATGTTCATTTACTGAGAGTACTATGGTATGCACAGAGGGAGATACTGGTTGCCTGGCAGCTGGAAACAGCTGTTATTTCCCACAATGAAACAAGATTTAGTGACAGCAAACTGTCACGCTGTAAAAGGTGTTTCATCAGGATGTCAACCATACAGATGTCCCTGATGATTTATTGAAGAAATGATTTCTCGTGGGAAAGTGGTTATCAGCTACTGAAGTCCAATCCTGGGTTAAAGTTCCTCTTTATGGACAGCAGAAGACTGCAGTCAGAATGCTTAACAATTGTAAGCCAATGCAGGATGGGATGAAAGCTCGGTTCACACTGCTGATGATGAACGATTATCTGCCAAGTGATCTGTCAGGTGCCTCTTTCAAAATGTCAGAGCAGAATAGGATCTCTCGATTATCGCAGGGCAGTTCCTAGGCCATAGAGCTCCTAATGGTGTCTTAATTCTCCCCCCCCCCCTCCCGCCCCACCATAGACTCGGGTACACTTTTGTGATGCAGTAGCCAGTGGTGCACCCCAGTATTATGTAGCCCCCAATATAGCTAGCCAGATGCCCCAGTATTAGACAGTCATAGCACCCCACCCTGTATAGGTAGCCAAAGGGGCCCCCAGTATTAGAAAGATGTAGTCCCCCACAGTGGCATAGCTAAGGAGCTATAGGCCCCAGTGAGAGTTTCACACTGGGCCCCCAAGCACGCTATACTTAGCAAATTATATGGTGCGCCAAAACTTGCCAAGGACAGCCAGTGTCAGAGATGCAAGAAGGGGATGGGAAACAGTTTATTAATTATTACTACTATCAGTGGCCTAGCTAATGGGCTAAGGGCCCCGGTGCGAGTTTCACATGAAGCCCCCCCAAGCACTCTATACATAACAATTGCTATTAAGCATCAACACCTGCCAAGCATTGCCACAGTGTCAGGTGCAAGAAGGGGATAGGGAACAGCTTGTTAATGATTACCACTATTCAAAGCAGCTGTAGAAGTGAATATTACCAGCACAGGACCAATACAGAGCTATTACTGTGGTTGAGGGAAGGCTGTCTTGGGGCCCCTCTGACCCAAGGGCCCCTATGCAGTCGCAACCCCTGCACCCCTATTGCTACGCCACTGACTACTATTCAAAGCATCCATAGAAGTGATTATTACCAGCACAGGACCAGTAAAGGTCTAATTCTGTGTTTGAGGGAGGTCCCTACGTAGCCCCTCTGGCCCAAGGGCCCCGATGTGGTCACAACCTCTGCAACCAGTATTGCTCCGCCACTGCCCCACCCCAGCATAGGTAGCCACAGGAGCTCCCAATATTAGGTAGACAGATGCAGACCCCCAGTTTAGGTAGGCAGTCACAAGAGTCCCCAGTATTAGGTGGCTAGATACAGACCCCCCCCCCCTTCACTGTATAAGATTCCTCACCAGTAGCCAGAAAGCCCTTACATGTAGGTAGTCAAGGAGTCCACCCTGTATGTGACCAGATATCCCTATTTAGGTAACGAAAGAGACCCTCTGTTTGGGTGGCCAGACAGTTCCCCAATTTAGGCAGCCAGAGAGACCCCCTCTTTATGTAACCAAACAGTTTTCTCATTTAGGCAGATAGTCCCCCCCATGTATCCAGTTCGCCCCCCCCCCCCCCCCATTTAGGTAGTCCCCCATTTAGGTAGGGTGAAAGCCTCCCTCTTTATGTAGCCAGATAGTCCTCCCATTTAGGTAGGGAGCAGAAGCGTAGCTAAGGAGCTTAGGGCCCCAGTGCAAGTTTTACATTAGGCCCCCCCCCCAAGCACTCTATACATAACAATTGATACGGTGCACCAAAACTTGCTAAGGACAACCAATTGTTTAATGTGTTAATGATTACTACTATTCAAAGCATCTTTAGATGTGATTATTACCAGCACGGGACCAATAAAGAGACAATACAACAGTTGAGGGAGGGCCCCTCTGGCCCAAGGGCCCCGGTGTGGTCGCAACCTCTGCACCCCCTATTGCTATGCCACTGGTAGGCAGAGAGCCCCCCTCTTTATGTAGCCAGATAGCTTCCCCATTTAGGTAGGCAAAGAGCCCCCTTTTTATGTAGCCAGATAATCCCCCATTTAGCAACCCCCCAGTATAGGTAGTCACAAGAGCTCCCAGTATTCGATAGCCAGATGTTGAGATTCAGCCCCCCTAGTATAAAATACTGGATTCAGAAGAAGATAGATTGGCACCATCAGAGCCGGGACAAGGTCCTCCAGCACCCAAGGCTGAGACAGCAAAGTGCGCCCCTCCATCCCCGCCACCCCAGCCATCACACACTGATTGCTATTAGACTAAGAGGCGCCACAGGGCCCACAACCTCCCCAACACCTTAATATCTAGTTACAGTGGTGTGAAAAACTATTTGCCCCCTTCCTGATTTCTTTTTCTTTTGCATGTTTGTCACACTTAAATGTTTCTGCTCATCAAAAACCGTTAACTATTAGTCAAAGATAACATAATTGAACACAAAATGCAGTTTTAAATGATGGTTTTTATTATTTAGTGAGAAAAAAAACCTCCAAATCTACATGGCCCTGTGTGAAAAAGTGATTGCCCCCCTTGTTAAAAAATAACTTAAAGGTGGTTTATTACACCTGAGTTCAATTTCTGTAGTCACCCCCAGGCCTGATTACTGCCACACCTGTTTCAATCAAGAAATAACTTAAATAGGAGCTATCTGACACAGAGAAGTAGACCAAAAGCACCTCAAAAGCTAGACATCATGCCAAGATCCAAAGAAATTCAGGAACAAATGAGAACAAAAGTACTGTAATTGAAATCTATCAGTCTGGGAAAGGTTATAAAGCCATTTCTAAAGCTTTGGGACTCCAGCAAACCACAGTGAGAGCCATTATCCACAAATGGCAAACACATGGAACAGTGATGAACCTTCCCAGGAGTGGCCGACCGACCAAAATTACCCCAAGAGCACAGAGAAAACTTATCCGAGAGGCCACAAAAGACCCCAGGACAACATCTAAAGAACTGCAGGCCTCACTTGCCTCAATTAAGGTCAGTATTCACAACTTCACCATAAGAAAGAGACTGGGCAAAAACGGCCTGCATGGAAGATATCCAAGGTGAAAACCACTTTTAAGCAAAATTAACATTAAGGCTCATCTCAATTTTGCTAAAAAAACATCTCAATGAATGCCAAGACTTTTGGGAAAATACCTTGTGGACCGACGAGACAAAAGTTGAACTTTTTGGAAGGTGCGTGTCCCGTTACATCTGGCGTAGAAGTAACACAGCATTTCAGCAGAAGAACATCATACCAACAGTAAAATATGGTGGTGGTAGTGTGATGGTCTGGGGTTGTTTTGCTGCTTCAGGACCTGGAAGGCATGCTGTGATAGATGGAACCATGAATTCTACTGTCTGCCAAAAAATCCTGAAGGAGAATGTCCGGCCATCTGTTCGTCAACTCAAGCTGAAGCGATCTTGGGTGCTGCAGCAGGACAATGACCCAAAACACACCAGCAAATTCACCTCTGAATGGCTGAAGAAAAACAAAATGAAGACTTTGGAGAGGCCTAGTCAAAGTCCTGACCTGAATCCAATTGAGATGTTGAGGCATGACCTTAAAAAGGCGGTTCATGCTAGAAAACCCTCAAATAAAGCTGAATTACAACAATTCTGCAAAGATGAGTGGGCCAAAATTCCTCCAGAGCGCTGTAAAAGACTCGTTGCAAGTTATCGCAAATGCTTGATTGCAGTTATTGCTGCTAAGGGTGGCCCAACCAGTTATTAGGTTCAGGGGGCAATTTCTTTTTCACACAGGGCCATGTAGGTTTTGAGGGTTTTTTCTCACTAAATAATAAAAAACATCATTTAAAACTGCATTTTGTGTTCAATTATGTTATCTTTGACTAATAGTTAACGGTTTTTGATGAGCAGAAACATTTAAGTGTGACAAACATGCAAAAGAATAAGAAATCAGGAAGGGGGCAAATAGTTTTTCACACCACTGTATCTGGCTTGCAGTCACTGCCATGTATCCCCTTTTCTTATTTATTTCTGCTTCAAACACAATTAGGATTGACAGCTGAATGAATTCTGCGCCCCCTCCTACACTGCGCCCTGAGGCTGGAGCCTCTCCAGCCTATGCCTCGGCCCGGCCCTGGGCACCATTCTATTAATGTATTCATTTTGGCTCTGACGAAGCAGGGTGTTCTGCGAAACAGACTGCCTGGCCACACTTATGCAAATTTGTTTTGTGATTTTAGGATGAAATAAAGGTGAGGATTTGGACTTTACGGGCTGGTGCCTGGACTCTGTTGCTCTTAGTAAACTGCTAGTATAAGATGCCCCCCAGTATAGATAGCCAGAGAGCCCCCTCAGTGTAGGTAGTCAGGGAGCCCATCATGTAGGTAGCCAGTGAGCCCCCATTAAGGTAGCATGTGAGCCTCCCATGTAGCCAGAGAGCTTCCTGTTTAGCCAGAGAGGCCCCCATTTAGCTAGAGAGCCCCCCACATAGCCCGATAGGCCCCATTTACTCAGAGAGCTCCCTATTAGCCAGAGATACCCCCATTTAGCAAAAGAGCCAGACGTAAAGCCAGAGAGCACCATTTAGCCAGAGAGACCTTCCCACATATAGTCAGCGAGCTGACCCACAGTTTAGCCAGAGAGCCAGCCCCTCACCATTTATTCAGAGAGCCCTCTTTAGTTAGTCCCCCTAGTCCCCCATTTAGCCAGAAAGCCACCCTTTAGCCAGAGAACCCCCATTTAAGCCAGACAGACAGCCCCACCAGTTTGTGCAGAGAGCCTCCCTTTAGCCATAGAGTTTTCCCTCCCTTTAGCTATAGCCAGAGAGCACTTGGGGGAGGGGGGTGCATGCAGAGAGTGCGCAGCTGATAACTACCCTAGCCACAATCCACAGATGCCGCTCACATCTCCTTCCTGCTCCGAGTCCTAGCCTAAGCGTCCTGTCGCACTGGCAACAGTGCCCCTTATGATGGCATCATAAGGGGTACTGTTGTCAATGCGAAAGGACACTTAGGCTAGGACTCGGAGCAGGAAGGAGATGCAAATGGCATCTATAGATTGCCACCAAACATTAGAAGACAAAACTGTACCCAAATAAAGTGCACTGAAATGTATGCACCCTATTGTACAGTTTCCAAATTGCAGGATCCATGTTCTTCATGGAACTTAGGGCCCTTTTCCACTGTACTCCTTTTTCACTTCTGTGTTTCCACCTATAGTTTTCATGTGATCTGACTGGTTTATGGTGCGATTGCAACGCATTTGTAATTTACAGTGGAAAAAAGACAAAAAATGGGCAGGAAACATTTTTGAATTGCCAGATCACCCAAAAAAAAAAATACCATAGCACCGCAATTGCTATGCAATTATCCTGCAATCCTATAGTTTGTACAGGAGCTCAAGCATGCAAAAAATGCAGCAAAATCGTGTGTTACCACTGGTTTCTATCTGTTTTAAAAGCCTAGCATTTTGCGATTTGCAAGTGACTGGAATCACATCACAAAACCCTGCTAGTGAAAAGGGCCCTAAATAACATACTATTTCAACATTTATCTAGTGCAGATGACCATTATAATTTCAAATGATAACAACATGAAACAACTTCCCTCTATTCTGTCTGGCACCATTAGCCAAAACACAAACTGTATCTATCCAAGGCTGGAAAGATTGGTTTGAAACAGCCTTGAACTGTCTGGGCATAAACGTGTAATAAAAAGTCGTGTTAACTCTTACACCCTGTGCAAACAGCAGCTAGGTTTAATATTCTGGATACATCTGAGAAAAAAAACACATGGCTGCAACTTCTGTCTACCTGTATTGTTTTCTCTTTGCCTAGAGCAGCAAGAACACACGAGACAGCATGAAAACGGAGTTAAAAAACACTTCCTATGCTGCCCCAAGAGGGAGCTGCTTGAGAAATAAATCTAATATTGCCATATGGTGGCAATGACATGGGGTTGCAGTTCCACCCAGGTTGCTAGCTTCATGTGTGTTTGTTATTACCACATAAAAAAGCAAGGGGAAAAGCATGGCATTGGGAGAATTTCCAGTCTATCAATTTGTCTTGTGGTGAAAAAGCTAAATAAACTTGAGACTTAAAAGGAAAGTCATAAATCAAGCATGCAGTTAAACCCCTCTGGGTCCTGATGCAAAATGTGAACCAGGGCATTATGACAGCTCACCATTATTAACAGCACCAGTGTAACAAACCCCCATGCTATAATTGTGAGCATGACAGTCTTGGCTGATAAATACATCTTGGCGATGCTTTCACTGGTGCAGAAAGACACTCTCAAAAACGGGTCAGATCTCAACTCCCCCAAAATGTGTGCTCACGAGTAGACTTTTAGAGAACAGTAATATTCATGTTCTTCTTATGTGAAGCAGACCCTACTGTGACCCAACGTCAAGTTGTTGTAGTTCATGATCATGAGGTGCATAGTCTTTTTATTGAGCACAAGGCTTTATGTGCGAAACTGCGTAAAACGGCGCAGAGAAATTTGGGCACAAAATAGGCCGTAATGTGAATTACGGCTATAACGGCTACCGTCAAAAGACAAAACCCAAATTACTTCAAAAACAGCGAAATTACATCTTACTCCCTGAGACCATGGCGGCCTGGAGGGGGAATAGTAATTAATGTCACTGGGACTTTTGCAGGTGCAGGGTGAGCCGTTTTTCGGTGCTGTTGTTGCATGAATGCCTTTAGGTGGCATGAGTTTACATACAATCAAGTGTGGGATTTTGCATAATGCTGCTTACACAGGCACAAGTTCCCAAACAAAGCCTCTTTACAGTGTTCTACAACCATCATTTTTTAATAAATGCATAAAATATAATTGCATTGGCAACAAATAGTTATTAGTGTTTGCATACACTCATCCAATTCATAGTCGTTTGCCTGATACAAGTTTTGTTACCTATTTGTCTGTCGTACATAGCAAGGAAATGAACAGCGCTACTTAAAAACAGACAAGTGCCTACCTGCAAAATAGTGCAAGCCCCACTTGTGGGATAAAATACACACCTAGCATACACATGACCTGTCTACCACTGGAGGATGTTGGTTTCCGTAACAGCTTGCATGCAACCTATTAAGTACTCGTCCCTCCCACTGCGAAGAAGTAAATCCTCCATGGAAGGGGACCTAACACTAACTAAATCCTAACCTATGCATATGCATAGCCTGGGTGCGGCTAATCAAGTAAATTTGAAAATTGAAAACTGCGCAAAAGGTGGATCAGCGCATCACCAGGCCGCCTCCAAATGGCCTCGAATCAGAGGCGCGCTGAGCCCCCCTCAGAAACTGCAAACGCACCTTGAACCCAAACGGAAGCTCTGCATATACACCAAAAGCACAGCTGTTAAGTGGGAGCAGCTGACCAAAAATGAATTAAATTAGTACATGGCAAGGAAATGAACAGCGCTACTTAAAAACAGACAAGTGCCTACCTGCAAAAGAGTGCAAGCCCCACTTGTGGGATAAAATACACACCTAGCATACACATGACCTGTCTACCACTGGAGGATGTTGGTTTCCGTAACAGCTTGCATGCAACCTATTAAGTACTTGTCCCTCCCACTGCAAAGAAGTCAATCCTCCATGGGAAGGGACCTAACACTATCTAAATCCTAATCTATGTATATGCATAGCCTGGGTGCGGCTAATCAAGTAAATTCGAAAATTGAAAACTGCACAAAAGGTGGATCAGCGCATCACCAGGCCGCCTCCGAATGGCCTCGAATTAGAGGTGCGCTGAGCCCCCCCAGAAACTGCAAACGCACCTTGAACCCAAACAGAAGCTCTGCATATACACCAAAAGCAAAGCTGTTAAGTGGGTATGCTAGGTGTGTATTTTATCCCACAAATGGGGCTTGCACTCTTTTGCAGGTAGGCACTTGTCTGTTTTTAAGTAGCGCTGTTCATTTCCTTGCCATGTACTAATTTACTGTAATTCATTTTTGGTCAGCTGCTCCCACTTAACAGCTTTGCTTTTGGTGTATATGCAGAGACTCTGTTTGGGTTCAAGGTGCGTTTGCAGTTTCTGGGGGGGCTCAGCGCACCTCTGATTCGAGGCCATTCGGAGGCGGCCTGGTGATGCGCTGATCCACCTTTTGCGCGTATTTGTCTGTCGTACTTACTTTCCTGTGTCCTGGCGATGGCTTCCTTTCCGTCTCGTGCATGCTTCAGAAGACTGGCCAAGCCTCCCGCAGCGGAGAGAGCAGTCTCCATTAGGTGATAATGGGGGAGCCAGCGGTGGAACGCAGGGACCGTAGGAGGAACGGGAAGGCTCTATAGGGCACAGAGACTCTCCTCTCCTGAGGTGTGATGTTTTATTTTTCGCTTGTTTGTTTTTAATTTAACTTCAGATTCACTTTAACCCTTTCGGGACCGGCTGCCTAACCCCCCTTAAGGATCAGGCATTTTACATGGGGGGGAGTGCTTGGGGGGGGGGGGGGTCAGGCAGCTGGATCCCTGCTGAGGCTTGCTGCGCTTTGTGTCCCCCCCTGTAGCCAGATGTGCCCCGTTAGCCAGCAGCCTTTACTCACCTCCCAGGCTTTAGCGATGACCTGCTGTGGAGCTCTCCACTCTGGCCGGCATCCCCACTCATACTGACGCTAACTTCCGGGTCGGGGCTTGATGACGTCATCAAGCCGGGACCCAGCACTTACGTCAGAGCAAGTGGGGGTGCCGGCCAAAGTGGAGGGGAGTGCCAATCCCCGGGGGAACAGTAGGAAGGTGAGTGGATCCTCTTCTTTCTCCCCGCAGCTCTTACTAGTGATCACTATGATCTACCGGCGATCATAGTGATCATGCGATCAGAAGCCATACGCGATGGCCCCTGATCACTGAGGGGAGATGTCAGCTGTCATATGACAGCTTAATCTCCCCTCTCGGATGTGCACGATCATGGCGGGACACTTCGTTTTCGCAGACGTTGAATCTACGTCCAGTCAGAGTGCCAGCACGACCTGTTGGACGTAGATTCAAACTATGTCAGTCCTAATGTGGTTAAAGAGCATTTGTAAATGCATGGTCTACTTGATAATATTGTTTCAGGTGTACAATTTTCCTCCAAATTCTTTAGAAAGCTTTGCAAAGCCATCAAGAGAGAGGAATAAGTAGACTGACCCTTTATTCTCTAATGAACGATGCCAGTTGCCTGACTTTTGTGCTGATGTCCTGCGTCTGATGATTTCTGTAACTAGCCCAGAATGAGCATGTAGGTCAGATGCTTTGACTCTGGTCTGACTCCACAGGCTGCATGCTTGTTGCAGGTATGTGACACAAAACAACGACAGCATGACAGCCAGGCAACTGGCATTGTTTATAAGGTAATGAAGATGGCAGCCGCCATATTCTTCTCACTGCAGGTTCCCTTCAAAGATCCATTCTTCTCTGGTTACCATCACCAGTAAAATGGCCAAATTAAAGGAACCTTTAAAGACGTTACATCTGCTATGCAAAAAAGTGAGCATCACTGTTTTGTATGGCAGAGTACACCCATATCTGCCACCAAACAGTCCTCATTTTACACCATCTATAGTGTTCACCCTGCATCTGTGAACAACTTCTTGCTAAACGTATGGGCTCCACCCTTCAAGTGCCCTGAACTCTTGCACAGGACAGAATGAAAACACAGAGAAATGCACCCTGTATGTGTTTAGTTAGGTTAGCCTAACTAATCCCCCCTCATCTGTGAATAAGCACAAGTTGTAATTTGATCTCTTAGCTGTGTCAGCTGAGTGCCATCACAGAGAGACTAATTTCAAAGCACAGAATGTTAACAATATTCCATGAAAGCAGGAAGTAGACAAACTGCAGATTTATTGCAGGATTTGCATCAGCTATAACTAATACTGTAAATGTTTTCTTTAAAGGTCTTTATGCTGTTGCTTACCTTTTACAGCAGAGATGAAGTTCAGAGTTCAGGTCCACTTTAAAGGAAATACTAGCAAGTTGTATTTAAAGTACCAAGGAACTTCAGGCTTTGCTCTTCCAAACCCAACAGCTAGCCAAACATTCTGAGGGCAAAGAAGGTAATGCCATATTTGTAGGCCCAGAGCTCTAGACATCTCAATGTCCTGCCTGGAAAATGAGACAAATATTTGCTGGCATGTTACCAGTTACAATAATGGCACTTAAAGAGAAACTCAGACCAAGAATTTAACTTTATCCCAATCAGTAGCTAATACCCCTTTTTACATGAGAAATGTATTCCTTTTCACAAACAGACCAGCAGGGGGCACTGTATGACTGATATTGTGGTATAACTCCTCCCACAAGATACCCCTCCCACAAGAAAAGTACGTACTCCTGGCAGTTTCCTGTCTCTGAACCTTGCTGCATGTGGGGAATAGCTGTTTACAGCTGTTTCCAACTGCCAAAAAAGCATGCAGCAGCTACATCACCTGCCAACAGAAAAAATGTCACCATGTGATAAATGTCAGAATGTAAATCAGGGATTTAAAAGATTTTACAATGGACAAACACTGACTAAATCATTTATACATAATTATTGTAACAATGAAGCACTTTTTTTATTACATTATTTCAACTGGAGTTCCTCTTTAAACTGTGTTGAACCCTTTAACTGCCATGTACAGTACATTGTTATTGCTGCACCTCAGTCATAAAAACCATGGTCTTGTTTTAAACTTCTTTTCAGCTCCTTTTGCAAGACACTTGTTTCAATCTTCTGCTTATTCCTGTACTTTTGCTTTTGTCTGTTGTCTGCATTGACCTTCAGCCTGTATACTAGAAACAACTGTATTGTACAATCAAGAATGTATGGTGTATGGCCAGCGTAAGCCACCCTAACAGGCTGTCTTCCAAATGGAAGAACATCTGAAAGCCAGGTCCATGGCTAATGCAGTATTTCTCTATACAGTTCAAGGAAGGTATTTTTCATAACTGTCTGATGAGCTATAATACAAAAATTCTGACCACTTAGCCATCGTTCTCTCTTTTTCTCCTTTCTCTCTACCTTTGTCTCATAAGAGGGGAGCGGATGGCATTTCTCAAGGATTTCTTACAAGATGTGGGCAGTGTATAGAAAAGAAAATGGGCTCTTTAACTATGTACAGCTAGCTTATGAAATACATTTCCACTTCATATTTTCATAGTGTACAACATTTCACTTACCTATATACCGTATATGTGTGTGTGTGTATCTGTAAATATCACCTAAATATATTTGAACACTTGGTATGTTAGGTTTAATGGTCCATTAATAAATGTTATTTACGCTCCAGTCAGTGGAGAAGCCAAGCTGTACACAATGATGATTTATCAGAGTGACAGCGGTTTGTCAGTGTATCCTTGGACAATATGTTATGTCTATAATACAGAGCTTCGCATCATGAGAACTATGCAGGCACCTTGGTTTATTTGTGTGTATAACATGATTTATGTATCCATCTAAGCCCTCTACATGTATGATGTGCTTATATGTGTGTGGTTTAACGGCTTTAATTAGCGCATAGCAAGCTAATTATATGGCATTTTAAATTGCCTGTTTTCCTATTCGAGTTTTTTTCTCTCTCTGCTAAGTCTGTGTGTTTCTGGCCCCAGAGACGTGGTAGATACTCTGGAGGTCTGTATCCTAGTGGTTTTGTCTGCACATTTCCCAGGGGTTTCTGTAATTGACCTGGGACTTGGGATGTATGAACAGATGTTTCTAGTTGTAGGAGGGGATCTCTGCAGCGTAATCCTATATGCCACTTATTTATATATGAATTCCCCTCTATTGCAATGTTGTGAATCTGTTTATGAATACAAGTTTATCCATGCGTGATATTTTAGAGGTGGGCTTGAGTAGTTAGTGGGGAACATTTCTAGTAAAACCACCATTTTCTATTCATGTTTATATTTGGAATCTAATGTAACACTATCTACACATCACATATGGATAGGCCGGATGCAAGGTATGCTTTTTCCATCCTTGCTGTCTTTCGTTAACAGCACCGTACATCATGTCTTGTTATGTATGATGAATGGACATATCAGAATTTAGAGCTTTGCATTCTGCACATGGTCAGATTTTCTGAAAATGAATACCAGTTTTATTACAAGGGACGTGCGTGAGTGTGTGTGTGTGTGTGTGTGTGTGTGTGTGAGTGTGTGTGAGAGTGTGTGTGTGTGTGTGTGTGTTTGTGTGCATGTGTGAGTGAGTGTGTGTGTGTGTATGAGAGAGTGTGAGTGTGTGTGTGTGTATGAGAGAGTGTGAGTGTGTGTATGAGAGAGTGTGAGTGTGTGTGTGTGTATGAGAGAGTGTGAGTGTGTGTGTGTGTATGAGAGAGTGTGAGTGTGTGTGTGTGTGTGTGTGTGTGTGTGTGTGTGTGTGTGCGTGCGTGTGTGTGTGTGTGCATGTGTGTGTGTGTGCATGTGTGAGTGTATGTGTGCATGTGTGAGTGTGTGAGTGTGTGTGTGTGTGAGTGTGCGTGTGTGAGTGTGTGTGTGTATGTGTGAGTGTGTGTGTATGTGTGTGAGTGTGTGTGTGTGTGCATGTGTGAGTGAGTGTGTGTTGACAATTTTACCACTTGGGATAGGGGAACAATCTCTCAGGTGACAAATTGAGTACCAATGCTGTACAGATGCATCACTAGCAGTCAGGATAGTAATGCATTCTGTAGCTATGGAGGTGGGATAATGATGACCACACGATGGCTTAGGGGGCAGTGAGAGCGAAAATACCATTGCAATCAGGCATGCTCGGGCATTGGGGTTGGTAACCTTAAAGGACAAGCGAAGCAAGTAAATAAATCTATCTATACTTACCTGAGACTTCTTCCAGCCCCTAGAAGTCATTTGGGTCCTTCATCGCAGCTCTGGCCTTCTCTGCTGTCCCACTGGCAGCCTCTGAAGATCGCTGACCCCCGTTGGGTCGGTGTCTTCTGCGCATTTGCGGGTGTGCATCTGCCCTGCGCGAGAACACGCCCATGTAGCAGAAGAAAATGCTGTAGCTACCCTACAAATAGTCATTATTTTTAATATTATTATTATGTATATAAATTATACTAATATTTTCCACAATGCTTTACAGAGTATATAGTCAAGCCACTAAGTGTCCTCAGAGGAGCTCACAATCTAATTTCTGCTGTAGTCATAGTCTAATATCCCTTTCATAATCTATGGCCATTTTTTCTGGTGGCGTGGGATAAGGGGGGTGGATTAGGAAACAGTAAATTCGGGCGCCTGAGGCTAGTGGACAAATCGGGCGCCGCCATTCACTCCTATAATAAATATCGTTTAATGGGCGCCCGATAGGAAAAAAGGGCGCCGGTGAAAAATAACGTTTTAAAAGCGGCGCCCGGAGACTTAATGTTTTATTACTGCTTCTCATGATTACACATTATTTAATGATTTATACATTTTTAAATATTATTTTTAAACGAAAAACAGTACAATATTTTTTTTCAAACATTATTTTTAAACGAAAAACAGTACTTTTTTTTTTTTTTTTTTTTTTACATTATTTTTAAACGAAAAAACCAACAGGGGGGTCTTAGGTTTAGGCACCAACAGGGGGGTCTTAGGTTTAGACACCAACAGGGGGGGTCTTAGGTTTAGGCACCAACAGGGGGTCTTAGGTTTAGGCACCAAAAGGGGGGTCTTAGGTTTAGGCACCAACAGGGGGGTCTTAGGTTTAGGCACCAACAGGGGGGTCTTAGGTTTAGGCACCAACAGGGGGGTCTTAGGTTTAGGCACCAACAGGGGGGTCTTAGGTTTAGGCACTAACAGGGGGGTCTAGGGGTTAGGGGTAGGTACAGGGAGGGTTACTTAGGCACCAACAGGGGGGGGGGTCTTAGGTTTAGGCATCAACAGGGGGGTCTAGGGGTTAGGGGTAGGTACAGGGAGGGTTACTTAGTAATTTTTTTTTTTTAACGTTATTATACGTTTCAGTATTTAAACGAAAGATTAACGTTTTTACAATTGCCGATTTAATGCACATTATTTAATCATTTATAACTTTTAAAAACATTAATTTTAAACGAAATACAGTACAATACATTTTTAAACGTTATCCATGCTTATCGTTAAAAACCCGGCGCCCTTTTTTCCCAGCGCCCCTTTTTAACGTACGCGGTGGATTAACCACTTCACCTCCAAGGGTTTTCACCTGTCACCACTCCTTCCATTAATTCACCTATAACTTTATTACTACTTATCACAACTAAAACAATCTATATCTTGTTTTTTTTTCGCCACCAATTAGACTTTCCTTAGGTGGTACTTTTTGCTAAGAATTATTTTATCCCAACTGCATTTTAACAGGAAAAATTAAAAAAAATCATTATTTCTCAGTTTTCGGCCATTATAGTTTTAAAATAATACATGCTCTGTAATTAAAACCCACACATTTTATTTACCCATTTGTCACGGTTATTGAAACGTTTAAAATGTTTCCCTAGTATGATGTATGGCGTCAATATTTTATTTGGAAATAAAGGTGCATTTTTTCAGTTTTGCGTCCATCCCTAACTACAAGCCCATAATTTATAAAATAACAGTAATATACCCTCTTGACATACATATTAAAAAAAAGTTCAGTCCCTAAGGTAACGATTTATGTATTTTTTTCATTGTAATTTTTTTTTTTGCAAATTTTTTGGGGGGTAACTATTGGGGAGTGTGGGGAGTAAGGGGTTCATTTGAGATGTTAAAAAATTTCTTTTAATGACAAGAAAAAGTGTGTAGATGTAATTTTACTATATGCCATAAGATGTCCTTGTGTATAACTTCCGTATGCGTAGTATTACTACGCAAAGAGAAAGTTATGCGTGGATGTGTAAGGATCGTTTTTTCGGAATGGCGTCGAGGCGCCGTCTAATAGTCGGCTGTGGTCATTCACACGGGGACTTAGATCAATGAATGGGAACTTTGTTCCCATTCATTGATCTCCCGGCGATTGGAGGTGGTAACGATCGCGGGAGCGTGCGGGAGGGCGAGCAGGAAGGGACGTAGTAGTTACGTCCCTTCGCGGAGATGTGGTATTTTGCAGGGATGTAGTTACTTGGGGGGAGGGAAAGTGGTTAAGAAATTTTTCAATTTTCAAAGCGCCAGAAGAAAATCTATGCAAATACAGGAAGAGCAGTCTGTGAGATCAGCACCTCCAACAATGTAAATAATAGCTCTTTTATAAAATATAGCTCTTTATTTCATCATATTCAAATGACAGAAAAGAGGGCTGCTGTACAGTGACAGCCCTGCTGTTTCAGGCAAATGACAGCATTTCTTCAGGCTGAGCAGATCCTAGCACTCCTGTACGTTCTTGCAGTACATGTATGCTGATCTCCCACTTCTTGTGACTAAGCAAGAAGTTTTGAATCTAACAAGCCTTCTTCAGACAGATTCATGTCTGATGAAGGCTTCATAGCCGAAAGCATACTCCTTTTCTTCTAAGTTAGCCAATAAATGGTATCATCCTGATTCAAAACTTCTTGCATTTACTGATGGCTAACATGGTACAACACTCTACTGCTTCTTGTGACAAATACAGGAAGAGCATACAAACTCTGTGCAGGTAGTTTCCTGCCCCAGATTTCAACCTGGGACCCTAGCACTATCCAATACTTCTACAAATATTGGATCAAACCCAAGCAGCAGTTCCCCAAATAACATAACTAAGCAGTATGTACCCCCAGAGAACTAAATTATGTGGCGAGTGTTCACCAACAGCACATTTAGGCTGGAGATGTCCCCCAGTAGCATATTGTGCAAAGTTTTCCCCAATAATACAGTAACATAGGTTGTTTCCCAAGAAAAAAATTACATGGCAAGTATCTCTCAAATAACATAATTAAGCCTCAGATATCCTCCAATTGGTGATGGCTGGTGACAAGTGGCATGGGACAGTTATTGGCAGGTAGCAGTGAGTGTTGGTTAGTGTGAAGTAGGAGGTGATAACAGCTAGTGATGAGTAGCAAGCAAATGATGGGTAGTTGCAGGTAGCAGCAGATGACAATAAGTGGGCTCTGGGCTGTACGGTGGCGTTGTGGTTAGCTCTCTTGCCTTGCAGTGCTGGTTCCCCGGTTCAAATCCCAGCCAGGTCAACATCTGCAAGGAGTTTGTATGTGTCTGTGTCTGCGTGGGTTTCCTCTAGGTACTCCAGTTTCCTCCCATATCCCAAAAACATACAAATAAGTTAAGTGGCTTCCCCCTAAATTGACCCTTGACTACGACACATGCACTACACGATACATACATAGACATTTGACTATGCTAGGGACTAGATTGTAAGCCCCTCTGAGGGACAGCTAGTGACAAGTGACAATATACAGTGCTGTGTAATATGTTTGCAATATATAAATACTTAAAGTGGTCTGAAACTCTGACATAACATTCAATAAAAATGTGTTTTCCTACTTTTTATTACTCATACAGTTATCATATTTGCTTTTGTCCACAAGTAATATTGTCTGTTTACAAATTACAAGTTTCCAAAGTGTAGTTTTTCTTGCCCTGAAAGCTGCCATTGCATTTTATTATTTTTCTATTATAACTGCTTTTTATTATACTGTATATTAAAATCTTCTAATGAGCTATTCTGAACACTGTGTGTGCCTGACGCAGAGACAGTTTCTCAGAGAGTGTTTGTTTACATTCCAGTGTTGATACATTTGTGTTTAACAAATAAAAAAGATACTGTTATCTGCAGTTTGGATGCAGATTTGAAGCTGAATAGCAGGAAAAAGTGCTTTGTTTAACCATTTCAGTGATGTACTGCTAGAATTTTTTTTACTGGGATAGTAGCTTTCAAACTGTGAGGAATCTTACAGCAAAGTAGAAATGTTGACTTTCAGACCACTTTAAATAAATAAATAAAAATAAGTAGCAGGTCGTGGCAGATGGCTGCTAGTGGCAGGTAGCAGTGGCCAATGGCTAGTGACAATTAGCAGGTGATGACAAGTGTCAAGAAGCAAGAAGTGATGGGTATTGGAAGGTAGACAGTTGACAAGTGCTGACAGTAAGTGAGAGAGTGTGAGTACTACTGACATATCCCTGGTGATAGAGGGTGGATGAATCTGCAGGTCTCCATTGTCAGCTGCTGCATGGTGCAGCAGGGTACACACAACCCTCACCCTTTCTGACTCCCAGCAGTTATTTATTCCGCCAGGATGTCCGTCTTCCCCTTGCTTGTGTCATTAAAGTGACACTGAAATGAAAAACTTATGATATAATGAATTGTATGTTTAGTATGGATAATTATTAGTATGGATAATTAATAGAACTATAGTAGCAACGATGAGACTCTCATATTTTTATTTTCAGTTATATAGCTTTTTTATAACATTGCATCATTCTGTCATATTTGCAGTTTTTAACAGCTTGCCGCCCGCGTCACGCCGATGGGCATGGCCGCGGCGGCAGCCCCAGGACCAGCTAACGCCGATTGGCGTAAAGTCCTGGGGCAGCAGTTTACGGGAGATCGTGCGCATGCTGCGCACGCATCTCCCGCTTGGTGGGCGGAGCTAGCTCCGCCTTCAGTCTCCGAGCGGCGTGTATTTACATGTACAGCGCTGCGATCAGCAGCAGCGCTGTCCTGGGGACAGCCGTGTGACACGGCTGTCCCCCTGGGGGACAAGAGAGCGATCGGCTCTCATAGGCAGAAGCCTATGACAGCCGATCGCCATGATTGGCCGGCTGGGGGGAGGGAGGGGATTTAGAAAAAAAGGAGAAAAAAATAGCAAAAAATATAAAAAAACCAAACAAACAAATATTTATAAAAAAAAAATAAACACAGGGGGGCAATCAGACCTCACCAACAGAGAGCTCTGTTGGTGGGGAGAAAGGGGGGAGGGGGAATCACTTGTGTGCAGAGTTATACGGCCCTGCAGCTTGGCCTTAAAGCTGCAGTGGCCAATTAAGGTTAAATTAGCCTAGTCACTAGGGGGGTTTAACACCATGGTCCTCAAGAGGTTAAACTATGAAACAGAGCACAGCTAATGACCCTTTGAACTTCTCTGCAGTAAAATCTTATCTGAAGTCTTTTATTGCTTCTGTGATATATAATTCTAGGTACACACGATCCGTTTTTTCGGTCGATTTCCATTCGGTCGATTTTCGATTTGTTTTTGCGCTCAATTTCCTGCTCGATTCTCTTATCTTTTTTAATCAATTTCCATTCACTTCTATGAGAAATCGAGTGGTAAAATGATCAAAAGTAATATCGGACATGACGGAAATTATCTATCGAACGCAAAAACGTATCGTGTGTACCTAGCATAAGTGCTTCAGAAAATAGCATTGTTCTCTGACTAAATTAGTCATCGAGCTCAGAGAAGCTCTTTTGCATAGATTTCTTAACTCATCCTGTACTGGAAACAATATAAGACTCATAACTGTGCTACTAATTTTTACTACTATTTTTTAGCAGTACTGCACACATACAGTTCAGTATATCATAAGTTTATTTTCATTTCAGATTCCCTTTAAGCAATGATGTGCTAGGGAATTTAAAGTGGCAGCAGCCAAGAACAGCTCTGGCTAAGCTCCCACAGTGCAAAGGGGCAATGCTGCATGAAAGGGAAAGAATGCACCCTTTGTAGCTGGTGGCACCAGAAACAATACTGGGTGCAGCCACATTTGCTCCAGAACCACAGGCTCCTAATACAGCTGCACAACCTGCGTGGGTTTATGTTCTACCATGATGCTTTATTCTCACATGACTATAGGTTTTTTTTTGTAGGCATACAAACACAGATAGACATATGTGTCTTGTTCGAAGGACAAGGCGCTTAACCTCTACCATGGGCAAAGACCCGTTTGTTTGCATACTAGACAGGGGCGTAACTAGTTCCCCTCCGGGCCCCCCTGCAGAAATTCTGAGCGGGCCCCCCTGGGGCCCGCTCGGGGCCGTTTTGGGGGGCTGGAGGGGTCACAGCATGAGGGGAAAGCCATGCTGTACTTCGGCGGGGAGGGGGGATCCGTGAGCAGCGGCGGCAGCTACATACCTTCCGTGCGCTCCAGCGTGGACGCTTCTCTCTCTAGTGTCTGACACGACTTCCTGTATAAACAGGAAGTCGCGTCAGATACTAGAGAGAGAAGCGTCCTTGCTGGAGCGCACGGAAGGTATGTAGCTGCTGCTGCCTGCCGCTGCTCACACAATGGTATTGATGCTGGAGGGGAGTGCAGAGGGGAGAGCCCCGAGGTGAGGGAGGGGGAGGGGATCGTCCCCCCTCCCCGCTGAAGTGCAGCATGGCTTTTCCCTCATGCTGCGACCCCTCCAACCCCCCAAAATGGCCCGAGCGGGCCCCGGGCTGCAGGGCCTATTGTTACGCCAGTGATACTGAACTGCTTGCAACCATTAATGTATTCCTGTTAATTAAGAACACACATTGGGCTCTATTCACAAAATTTCTCATAAATGACTTATTTATCACCTAATTGATAAAAATTATCTTTCAGCGCACTTAAAAGCAAAATAATAATCACTCTAAGTAAGTTGTTCCTGATTAACTTCATTGCAATATTACTTTTCTTACCTTAAAGGAGTTATCAGGCTAAATGAATAAAATAAGTTCTACTTACCGGGGGCTTCCTCCAGCCCCAAGCTCCCAGCATGTTACAAGAGATTCATCAATTGAATCGCTCAAACATGGCTGTGTCTGCAGACAGTCTGCTGACAGTCGTTGTCTCTTGCCGTGTTCACATGAATGAAGTGTCGCACAAACCGTCGCTCAACACGTGTCTGTACAGACATTTGTACGCCGTGTGTATGGGCCTTAAGACTCAGCATGACAGACAGTCAGTCAACTGGTATTGCTTATAAGAGAATAAAAAATGGCAGCCTCCACATTCATCTCACTTCAGGCTACCTCTAAAGGACAGCTGAGGTGACATGTGACATGATGAGACAGACGTGTATTTACAGTGCAAATCACAAAAATAACTAGGCTGTGTTCCTTTTTTTATTTTTTTCTGCCTGAAAGAGTTAAACAGGCTCTTATTGGGTTTTGGGATAAGTGCTATTCGGGGCTAGCATGTTTTTTTTCCCACAACATAAGGCTTTCTACATGGTTGTGTGGATTTACCTAACTTTAAGAAATTGTCATAATAATTAAAAAAATAAAGAAAATAGTATAAAATAGTATTAAGAAATATGAGTCTAAACATGATAGGTGAGAATAGCCTCACTGAGTCTCCAAAAACAAGGTATAGTGCATTTCTTTTGAAGGCCAAAAACTGAAAAATTCATATTATGGTCTTACCACCAGCTAACCAAAATGTCTTCAATAAAGTAATTTGGTTGTGTTTTTTCACTGGTGAGAAATCCTATCGATGGGTGTGTTCTCTGTACACTAGAGTAAAATGTATAACCTCACGTGTTCCCGCTGGTCTCTCTCCAAGAGTCCACTAGGTTCCCTCAAGCCAAAGATGCCAGTATATTTGATCTAGTGCATGGAGTGATCTTATCTTTGGCTTTAGCAGATCTGTACCAGATCAAAGTACATTAATCACATTTTGAATAAGTACTAACAATTACTGTATATTAAAGGTCAGCATAGCCCCCCGTGTAATGGATAGCACCTTAAATCTTGCAGCTCTCGGTCCCTGGGTTCTATTTTGGACCAGAGCATTATCTGCATGGAGAATGTGTCTTGTCCCTAACTTTGCGTGAGTTTCCTCCGGGCACTCTAATTACCTTCCACATCCCGAAAAAACATACAGGTAAGATAAATGGCTTCCCCAAAAACTGACCTTAGACTGGCCATAGACTAGGATAGACATATGACTATGGTAGGGATAATATTGTGAGCTCCTCTGAGGAAAAGTTAGTGACAACACATGAGCAATACTTGGGCAACATATGTACAGCTTTGTATTACATTGAGCAGTACAAAGCTAGAAGCTGCATTAGTGTGATCGATATTTCACAATATTTCTGCTGGCATCAAACATGCAACTCCCAACCTCTATACTGATTTTTCCTATTTGACATCTTTTCAGGAAAAAAATGTCATCATTAAAATGATTCTAGCTTCTTCTCCACACTTTGGTGGCTAGAAAGCATACATCATTTTCATAGTTTTATTGTCTTTTATGCCAACCTTAAAGAGGAACTGTGACCAAGGATTGAACCTAATCCCAGTCAGTAGCTGATACTCCTTTACCTATGAGAAATATTTACCTTTTTCTCGAATACATCATCAGGCATGGTATATATACAGGTATATACACCTGTATGGCTGATATTAAGGAGAAACCTAGGTCCCGACATCACACTGTGCGAACTTTGTTGCATTGTGAGAAATAACAGCTGTTTCCAGCTGCCTAGGAACCGGTATTTCCCTC
This sequence comes from Hyperolius riggenbachi, assembly GCF_040937935.1. Taxonomy (NCBI): domain Eukaryota; kingdom Metazoa; phylum Chordata; class Amphibia; order Anura; family Hyperoliidae; genus Hyperolius; species Hyperolius riggenbachi. The sequence continues at coordinate 462,491,841 of NC_090646.1, forward strand.
TGTCCTTATGTATATCTATAAAAAATACAACCTTTTAGCCTATCACCTTGTTAGGGGGTGTGGTTATAGATAATGGCCATTGGTGCTGTCTGTTTTTTCTTGTCTGCTTGGAGTAAAGATAATTACATGCAGGCTGATTGTGGATCAAACAACATGAACAAATCACATGGTGAATATTCATCATTTCTTAATCTCTATTCTCACTTTGCAATGTATAGATTTATTTTGTTTCCCTTTCACTACAGTTCCTCTTTAAAAAAAAGCCATTTCATTTTCCACAAAATCTGTTGACACTTGCAGATCTTGAAAACTGATAATATATGAAATTTATATCAAGTTTATGTCTTAATATGTATGTCCTGCTCTCTGTCCAGAATTACACTTTTATGTTGAATCGAGAAGCCTTAGGGTAGTTTTCATTTATACAGAAAATAGATGAAGCCTAAGAAAGTTATTTTCTTTACAAATGAATAGGAGAGAAGTAGGAGCAATTACAAGACAGATGAGATTTTGTTATATTACAGGGCTAACCAAGTGATACAACTTTTGAAGTGAAACATACAGAGGGTAGGATAAATAAATAAATAAACAATAAATAATAATAATAAACAGAGAAAAGAGAGAAAGTACAATTAATAAGAGGATAGCAAGAAACATTAATTTACCAACTCATTATTTCAGCCTTATTATTGAAATTGATTGTCAGTGGGATGAGAACTGGAGCGGAATCAAATAAAGTCTGCGCATAGCAAAGAGGGAGAGGTTGGAGTGAGAAGTAAGGTCCTGCCTTATGAATTATCTCGTTACAATTGCAGAATGTATGCCTACCACCTAGGCTGGAAACTCTGTAAATCAACATTTTCCCATTATGGGAGGAAGACTGGTTTGCAAGGATAATTGTGTGCCAAAATCATTCAAAAGCATTCAAACTGCCACTCCAAGGACTATAAAAGTATACATTGTTATTGATCAACTAGTCTTATGATACCCAACCCTTTCAATCCTCTGCCAAAGTAGCCAACTGGCAAGGCTGGATTTTTATTTTATGTGCCCCAAGGCCAAGTATGTTGTGGCTCCCCTTTCTTGTGCAGCAGCACCCCTCCCATTCCATGTGCAGCCCCTCTTCCATGTGTATCATCCATGTACTGTAGCCCTTTCCTTCATAAACAGCTATCTTGGGCATAATTTCCCTTTTTCATGTGTTGATCCCCATTTTCAGCCTCCTGTTTCATATGTAGCAACGCGTTTTTATGTTGAGGTGCCTCCTTGTTCTTTAACCATTCAAGGCCTTTGTGGCCTTTTTGGAAATCTGGCCCTGCCATTTGGTTATATCATAAGTACTGTAGTCCATACTCAGTTACCAACTGTAATGGATTGCGGAGACACCGCCGCGCGGTCTGGCAGCGGGGCAGCTGTCTCCGCATTCAGACTGGCGGTTTCCGCACAGCAGCATGCGTCTGGTTTGTCTGAGCCTAATAGTGCACACAGATGGAGAGCTATGCGTGCGCGCGCTAGGAAGCAGGACCTTTATGCCAATAGGAGAGGGATCAGCTGATCAGGACGATCAGCTGATCCCAGCGCAGTGGGTGATTGGCTGAGTGGTGCTGGGTGGCGCTGGGGAGCGCTGCACTATATATACATCTTGCATGTCAGTTGCTGGTTGTCTGCCGTTGCGAATACTTACGTGTGAGCACTCAGACGAGTCAGATCCCACAGTGTGTTAGAACCAGGAGGACCTGGGAATTCACACTTAGCCAGATTACGCTTGTGTTATATGTTAGACCAGTTCCAGGGTGTTGTGACCAAGGACCTCACACCCAGGCTAAGGGATACTGTGTCATTGCTGTGTTATACTTTAGACCAGTTCCAGGGTGTTGTGACCAAGGACCTCACACCCAAGCTTAGGGATACTGTGTCATTGCTGTGTTATTCTCTAGACTAGTTCCTGGGTGTCGAGACCAAGGACCTCACGCCCCAGGCTAGGACTTTGTTATATTTATATGTTATGACTATCTGCTCTGTCGCCCTTTCTCTTGCTTTCTGATTCGGTACCTCTGCATATCTGCCTACCTGTTGCCAGACCCTGCCTGTACCCAGTTACCGAATCAGTCTTCTGTCTCTGTACCTCATCTGCTCGTGTGTTGCCGACCTGGCCTGCCTGACCACCCAGGCTGTCACTCTCCCTGAGTGCTCAGTCTATCTGTACTAGCAGTGACACCATTCCACCAGGTGTCAGCTGCAACCAGGACTCCCGCTCCTCAGAGAGTCCGGCCTGTTAGCAGCCAGTGGCCTCTTCCTCTGGAGTCCCCTGGCTGCAGTACAATTTACCATCTGATATTATTATCCCTGGTTACCAAGTCCTCACTATCTAGGAGATAGTTTCTGTACTGCCCAGGGCCACCTGCCCCTCAGGTGGTTCTTGGCCGAGCTGCTTATATCTCCCACTTCTCGGGAGATAGCCTACAGTTCATCATACACTTTTACTTATTGGTGTCCAGAGGTTAGTCATACTTGTATTATTGGTGATTCTGCACATTATCCATAATCAAGTATACATCTGTATTGTTGATGATTCTGCAGATCATCAACAATCAGATTCTCTCTGTGTGCTGACACCAATCTTTACACCAACACAATGAATTTCCCCGACCCTCGAGTAGTCACCAGATGGTACCAACCACGCCACTTCAGGTCCGCCTGTAACGATCGGTGAAGCACAGAGAGGTCTGATTACCGGTGATCTGCAGTATCACGGGGAATACAGACGTATACCAGATTATAAGTGATCTGCAGTCTCACCGATAATCCAATATACTAGCTAACCTCTGTTCACCTGAGTAGAGTGTAGTGTTTTGGTGTAACAGTAACAAGCCTCAGCGCAGTCGGAAGTACTGCGCTGATTCCTTCCGCAGATCTGGACTCTCCAAGACGGGAGGAGTCAGACTGATAGTAGGAAGGTTAGTCTGAAAGTGACACTCAGGAGGAGATGCCACTGACAGGACGGGGAACCGCCTCCAATAGTGAGGTCGGTTCTCGAGGTCGGACAAGCCAGGTCGATACACACGGACAGATAAGGTACAAGATCAGGAGGCAAAAGCAGAGTCGAAGTACAGGCAAGGTTTGGCAACAGGGTATCAGATATATCAAGGTACAAAATCAGGAGACAGAAGCAGGGTCTAGGACGAGCCGGGGTTCGGCAACAGAGTATCAGAGATATCGAGGTACAAGATCAGAGTTCAGGAGGATAGTCGAGACAGGCAAAGGGTCATAACAGATAATCACAATCAAACTAGTACTTTAGCTATCAACAGAATCTAGCTAAGTGTAGGATTACAGCTCCAGCTGGTCCCGGCACACTTGCGGATCTGACTACGGATCTGAGTGCTCCCACGTATGTGATCGCACGCCAGACAAGGAACAAGTGAACAGCCAGCAGTATATATACTCAAGGACCTTTCCAGGACCTCCCTAATTGCTGGACCAATGAAAGTTGTGGAAAATGTCAGCTGACCAGCCTGGGGCAGCTGACTACTTCTGGCTGTTATATAAGCTCTGTCTCTGTGCGCGCGCGCGTGTCACTCTGAATCCTGGTGGACTATCAGTCCCAGCCACACCAGAACTGTCTTGCAATGTATCTTGAGCACCACGTGTGGGGGCCGCTTCCAATGCGGATTCCGCCGTTTTCAATGCGGATTCCGCCGTTCCCAATGCGGATTCCGCCGCTCTGCCTAAGCGGCATGCGGCGGTTTTTCAGCGTTGTGACGCCCTGCTGGACGCGGAAACAGCCGCCTCACCTTGAGAGACGGCGGCTTTTCCGCGTTTCCTTACAGTACCCCCCCCCCCCCGAGGAGTGGACTCCGGACAGCTCCTACCAGGTTTCTCGGGATGTAAGGCATGAAACTCCCTCCTTAAGTCGTCTGCATGCATGCGTGTCCCCGGTACCCATTGCCTCTCCTCAATGCCGTACCCTTTCCAATGTACGAGGTACTGTACCGAGTTTTGTACCGTGCGTGAATCTAAAATCTTCTCCACCTCATATTCGGGTTGGGCATCTACCAACACAGGAGGAGGAGGAGTAGGACCCACCTGGACTGCTGGTTTAAGAAGGGACACGTGGAAGGACCTTACCCCCCGCATTGCGGTGGGGAGATCAACGGTATAAGTAACATTGTTAAACTTCCTGGCTACCGGGAATGGACCCACAAACCTGGGACCTAGCTTGTCAGAAGGTTGTCTCAGGGTCAAGTGACGTGTGGACACCCAGACCAAGTCTCCAGGTTGGAACCTCCACTCCAATGACCGTCTTTTGTCAGCTTGACCCTTCTGACTCAAAAAAGCCTTTTCCAGGTTACTCTTTACTGTTCCCCAAAGGTCCTTAAGTGACCTTTGCCAGGTCTCCAGGGCTGGGAATGGAGTGGAGGCTACTGGCAATGGGGAAAATTTGGGTGATCTCCCCGTCACTACCTGAAAAGGAGAAAATCTGGAGGACGAGTTTTTAAATTATTTTGCGCAAATTCTGCGAAGGGCAAGAATCTAACCCAATCGTCTTGCGCCTCAGCAACGTAACACCTCAAAAACTGTTCTAAGCACTGGTTTATCCTCTCCGTCTGGCCATTTGTCTGTGGATGGTAGCCTGATGAAAATGACAGCTTTATGCCTATGAGCTGGCAAAAAGCCTTCCAAAATCGTGAAACAAATTGGACTCCCCTGTCTGAGACTATGTTTTCAGGAATGCTGTGTAATCGGAAAATATGAGTTATGAATAACTCGGCCAATTCCTGAGCTGAGGGGAGTCCTTTCAATGGCACGAAATGGGCCATTTTGCTAAAACGGTCGACTACCACCCAAATGACCGCCATGCCCTCAGATCTGGGAAGCTCCCCTACAAAATCCATGGACAGGTGAGTCCATGGTTCACTCGGGGTGGGCAAAGGCTGCAGGGTACCGATAGGTGCCAGCCAGGAGGGTTTACTCTTGGCACAAATCGCACATTCCCTCACGTACTCCTTGCAATCCGCTGCCAAGGACGGCCACCAGGCGCATCTGGCTACCAAATCCTGTGTTCTAGATGCCCCAGGATGCCCAGCATTCTTATGCGCATGGAACATCTCTAGAACCTGAAGACGAAATGGCAGAGGAATGAACAGCACCCCTGCGGGCTTCCCTTCCGGGATGTCTTGTTGAAAGGGAATCAAAGTCTCCTTCCAATCCTCCCAAGTCTCTGTTGCAGCCAGTACAAAGCTCTGGGGAATAATGGTCTCTGGAACGGAGGGCTGTGCTGTCTCTGACTCGAAGCATCTGGATAAAGCATCCGCCTTGACATTTTTGCTACCCGGGGTGTACGTAATAATGAAAGAGAACCTAGAGAAAAACAACGACCATCGAGCCTGACGGGGGCTCAACCTCTTAGCCCCCTCGATGTACTCTAAGTTCTTGTGGTCAGTGTAGACCGTGACCGTATGCTCAGCTCCCTCTAACCAATGTCGCCATTCCTCGAAAGCCAGTTTAATGGCTAGGAGCTCTCTGTTGCCAATATCGTAGTTCTTCTCCGCAGGAGAGAACCTACGGGAGAAGTAAGCGCACGGGTGCATTCTGCCCTGCAAGCCAGATCGCTGAGACAACACAGCCCCCACCCCGACCTCCGAAGCATCCACCTCAACAATAAACGGAAAAGACGTATCCACATGTCTGAGGATGGGTGCTGAACAAAATAGGCCCTTCAGGGTGGAAAAAACCTGTAATGCCTCAGGAGACCAGTGCGTGGTATCTGCCCCTTTCTTGGTGAGACTGGTAAGGGGAGAAATGACCATAGAGTACCCCTTTATGAACCTCCTATAATAGTTGGCGAAGCCAAGAAACCGCTGAAGAGACTTCAACCCAACCGGCTGAGGCCACTCCAGAACAGCGGAAACCTTGGCAGGATCCATAGACAGGCCTGTGGTGGAAACTATGTACCCCAAGAAAGCGACAGAAGTTAACTCAAATATACACTTTTCAAGATTTGCGTACAAAGAGTTCTGCCTTAGTTTGTTCAAAATGAACCTCACATGGGTCCTATGTTCAGAGAGGTTGTTGGAGAAGATAAGGATATCGTCTAGGTAGACTAGGACAAATTTCCCCAACACCTCCCTGAAAACCTCGTTGATGAGTTCCTGGAAAACGGCCGGGGCATTACATAGCCCGAAGGGCATCACCAGATACTCATAAGGCCCGTCTGGTGTATTAAAGGCCGTTTTCCACTCATCGCCCTTTCTTATGCGTATCAGGTTGTATGCCCCCCGCAAATCCAGCTTAGAAAAGATCTTGGCGTCAGTGATCTGTGTGAACAAATCGTCTATCAGAGGTAGCGGATAGCGATTCTTCACTGTAATCTTGTTAAGACCGCGGTAATCAATGCAGGGCCGCAGGCCTCCATCTTTCTTTTTTACAAAAAAGAAGCCTGCCCCGGCAGGTGACCGGGACAGGCGAATAAACCCCTTGGCCAAATTCTCCCTAATGTACTCCTGCATAGCCAATTTTTCGGGCCCCGACAAATTGTACAAATGAGCCCGGGGGGGGGGTACACAACCGGAACGGAGATCAATGGGACAGTCAAAAGGGCGATGGGGAGGCAATTTATCGGCTGCTTTGGGACAAAATACATCAGAATATTCAGAATAATGGTCAGGTACACCCTCCACCTGGACTCTGGTTTGCCCCAATGTTAACTTCCCCAAACACCGCTGAAAACAATGCGGTGACCAGGTGGTTAACTGACCCGTGGCCCAGTCAATATGCGGTGAATGGACTTGCAACCACGGCATGCCTAGGATGATAGTGGAGGTTGACATATGTAACACAAAAAATTTTAATTGTTCCCCATGCAATACCCCTATGGTGAGCTTCACCACCGGGGTCTGTGACAGAGCACGATTCCGTTGCAGAGGGGAATCGTCCACTGCCGTGACCTGTATGGGGGGTCTCGTGGGAGTGAGTGGAAGACCCAACTCCTGAGCGAATTCGAAGTTCATGAAATTGGCCGCTGAGCCAGAGTCAATAAAAGCATCAGTGGCTACAGATTTATCATCCCATGTAACAGTACAAGGGAGAAGCAATTTTCTTTCTTTAAGGGGTGAAAATTGTGTGCCCAGGGTGTCACCCCCCACTACTCCTAGGCAAACTCGTTTCCCGACCTGTTAGGGCAGTTTCGCACCCTATGCCCTGCTGCTGCACAATACAGGCACAGCTGTTCCGTCATTCTCCGCCTTCGCTCCACCTGGGTCAGTTTCGATCGACCAATCTGCATTGGTTCGGGCGGAGGCAAGGCCGGAGAGGGTGAGACAGGCGGAGAAGGTGCTACTAGAGGTGCAGCGGACGGTGCCGCGTAAGATGTCACCCTGACACGGTCACTGCCCCTAGTCTGCCTCTGATGACGTAGCCTGCGGTCAACTCGAATGGCCGATGAGATGGCCTCATCGAGTGTTTTGGACTCGGGTACGGTTAGCATTAGGTCAGAGACCTCCTCCGACAACCCAGACAGGAAGTAATCCATCAGGGCATAGTTGTCGAATCTGGCGGTGACTGACCACCTACGGAATTCTGCCGCATAATCCTCGACCGAGCCTCTGCCTTGCCGCAAAAGTTTGAGCTTCCGTTCAGAGGACGCAGCAAGGTCAGGGTCGTCGTAAATTATGGCCATGGCCTTAAAGAATTCCTCTACCGAGGTCAGAGCTGTATCAGTGGGAGGCAGGTTATATGCCCAGGACTGGGAGTCGCCAGTCAGCAAAGTTTTAATAAAGATGACTCGTTGGGTCTCAGTCCCCGAGGATCAGGGTCTCAACTCGAAATACGATAACACTCTACTCTTAAAATTCCGGAAGTCAGACTTATGGCCGGAAAATTTATCTGGTACGGGCATACGTATGTCATCACTAGGAGGGGATCGCACCGAATCAACTGACGTCTGAAGGGTTTGCACAGAGCCTGTTAGGGCATCAATCAAAGCTTTGTGCTGGCCCAGTGCTTGATGGATAGTATCCACCGAAGTGGCAAGCACGGTCAGAGGGTCAGCGCGTGCGTCCATCAGTTTATTGGTCTGGCGTTCTGTAACGATCGGTGAAGCACAGAGAGGTCTGATTACCGGTGATCTGCAGTATCACGGGGAATACAGACGTATACCAGATTATAAGTGATCTGCAGTCTCACCGATAATCCAATATACTAGCTAACCTCTGTTCACCTGAGTAGAGTGTAGTGTTTTGGTGTAACAGTAACAAGCCTCAGCGCAGTCGGAAGTACTGCGCTGATTCCTTCCGCAGATCTGGACTCTCCAAGATGGGAGGAGTCAGACTGATAGTAGGAAGGTTAGTCTGAAAGTGACACTCAGGAGGAGATGCCACTGACAGGACGGGGAACCGCCTCCAATAGTGAGGTCGGTTCTCGAGGTCGGACAAGCCAGGTCGATACACACGGACAGATAAGGTACAAGATCAGGAGGCAAAAGCAGAGTCGAAGTACAGGCAAGGTTTGGCAACAGGGTATCAGATATATCAAGGTACAAAATCAGGAGACAGAAGCAGGGTCTAGGACGAGCCGGGGTTCGGCAACAGAGTATCAGAGATATCGAGGTACAAGATCAGAGTTCAGAAGGATAGTCGAGACAGGCAAAGGGTCATAACAGATAATCACAATCAAACTAGTACTTTAGCTATCAACAGAATCTAGCTAAGTGTAGGATTACAGCTCCAGCTGGTCCCGGCACACTTGCGGATCTGACTACGGATCTGAGTGCTCCCACGTATGTGATCGCACGCCAGACAAGGAACAAGTGAACAGCCAGCAGTATATATACTCAAGGACCTTTCCAGGACCTCCCTAATTGCTGGACCAATGAAAGTTGTGGAAAATGTCAGCTGACCAGCCTGGTCAGCTGACTACTTCTGGCTGTTATATAAGCTCTGTCTCTGTGCGCGCGCGCGTGTCACTCTGAATCCTGGTGGACTATCAGTCCCAGCCACACCAGAACTGTCTTGCAATGTATCTTGAGCACCACGTGTGGGGGCCGCTTCCAATGCGGATTCCGCCGTTTTCAATGCGGATTCCGCCGTTCCCAATGCGGATTCCGCCGCTCTGCCTAAGCGGCATGCGGCGTTTTTTCAGCGTTGTGACGCCCTGCTGGACGCGGAAACAGCCGCCTCACCTTGAGAGACGGCGGCTTTTCCGCGTTTCCTTACACCGCCTCTCCGGTCCTGACCAATGTGAAACTCACTGCTCTTGCAATTCAACAATGCTGTTACTGCTACCCGGAAGTTGTAGCCTTGTGTATACCACGGTGTTTCGTGGTTAGACATGTACCTGCCGACCTACCAAGCTCACATCGCTGGTGATCCCATAGCTGCGAGTTGACTAGGCGGCTCCAGATCAGCCCGAGAATCAGAGAGGACAGTCACTCACCTTGCATTTGCATGTTGATCCTCGTCCTTATACGTGTTACACCTACAGTTACGTAGGTTTCATCAGTGTGATACGCTGTGGATACTCAGTCAGCATGCAGCTACGAGATCCCCGGCGGTGTGAGTTTTGTAGCTCGGCAGTTTTTGAGTTCCGTTCTGCTTGAATATTCTCACTGGTTCATTTCAATTACTCATCAGCTACAAGTGACTTTCTCTAATTCGTGATTTGCTATAAGAGCAAGTTTTGTAAACGACAGAATGCCTTTAAATAAATGATCTCCAGGATCTGTGGTTCATGTGGTCAGTTACCGTATATGAGCAGTTTGCATTCTTCTATTAAAAATAAAATCCTGTAATTGCCAAGCTATGCATCTTGTGTGTTTGTGTTCTTATACCCTGAAATCTCAGTTTGTATGCATTTAATTACTTGTTGTGTCTTCTCTGTGACCCAGAGCTGATGTGGGAATGACATGTCACAAGACAGCAATCAGTGAATATGTTGTCTGACCCTTCCAGTGACTTCTGCCCCTTGAAGCTGCTCCAGTAGAACAGCAAAGGGATGTTCTCCTCTATTACTGGCTAAGAAAAAAAAAAGAAAACAGAAAAGAAAAGTCAACATGCTATTCCATGTAAGCATAATATTTCTGATCTGCTATGAGCTAAATGTTTCCATGCCATTTCAAGGGAAAGAGAATACATGGGGAAAGCAAACAAGCTCACTGCCTGAGGCTCTGTTGATAAATATCACAAATTTGCCAACATTTGAATATAGTTTCTGAGCCACTTTCCTGAATACCGAGTATCTAAATGTCAGGCTTGCATTCCTGTTGGAAGAGTGAGCATTTCCCCAAGGTGGAGGAATTACTGCTCTCCTAGCATAATTGGTCACTAGGAGGAAACATCAGCATAGCCGCATACAATGTACACATTTTACTAAACCATGACTTAATATGCACTACACCAATAACAAATAGGCAGTCTGCTTATACACTCTAGTAGAAAATTCAATGACTATCATTCAATCACTTCCCAACATTCCATGGTTTAAAGCGGATCTGAACTCAAAACTTCCTCTCTGCTCTAAAAGATAATCATCACCATAATAAATTATAAAAGAAAAGAAAAACATTTCTTTGTTACAATTTGGATTAAAAGTGCAGCGCTCTATGCATCAGCCAAACAGGGTCATAGTACTATGCAATACAACAGCTCTTAATACATCAAAAATATAGTCCACTTTCAAGTCCATCAAATTCGATCTGCATCCCAATAGTACATAATCCGCTCACCAGAAACGTTGGCTGACTAATCACAATCAGCATAAACAGCATGTAGTAACTGGTAGCTGGTAGTCCTCTCACTCCTCCTCCGTATGTACCTCAGGAAGAAAGGGCTAACATAGCGTAATACTGTTTGCAACAAATGGACAAAGCCCTCCACCAACACTGCTGGTCACCAGTGCCAAACTGACAGACACCGCACACCCAGTGTAAGCAACAGATAGAGTGAAGGCTCACCGAATGCAATGGCTGACCATATCACAGACCAGCTTAGCAGCGTTTCTGATACTCCTTCTCAGTTCCAGCACGACCTTTCTCCTTAAAAAACTCAAAGCGGGTATATCATAGTGTATTACCATTTATTAAAACAGTCTAAAAACAAGTAGTGCACTCACATTTCCCCATAAAAGTATGCGCATATCAAACAAATCATACGGACGTCCTCCTCATAGCCATATTTGCGTCTCCACACAGCAATCATACGGACGAGGAGGACGTCCGTATGATTTGTTTGATATGCGCATACTTTTATGGGGAAATGTGAGTGCACTACTTGTTTTTAGACTGTTTTAATAAATGGTAATACACTATGATATACCCGCTTTGAGTTTTTTAAGGAGAAAGGTCGTGCTGGAACTGAGAAGGAGTATCAGAAACGCTGCTAAGCTGGTCTGTGATATGGTCAGCCATTGCATTCGGTGAGCCTTCACTCTATCTGTTGCTTACACTGGGTGTGCGGTGTCTGTGAGTTTGGCACTGGTGACCAGCAGTGTTGGTGGAGGGCTTTGTCCATTTGTTGCAAACAGTATTACGCTATGTTAGCCCTTTCTTCCCGAGGTACATACGGAGGAGGAGTGAGAGGACTACCAGCTACCAGTTACTACATGCTGTTTATGCTGATTGTGATTAGTCAGCCAACGTTTCTGGTGAGCGGATTATGTACTATTGGGATGCAGATCGAATTTGATGGACTTGAAAGTGGACTATATTTTTGATGTATTAAGAGCTGTTGTATTGCATAGTACTATGACCCTGTTTGGCTGATGCATAGAGCGCTGCACTTTTAATCCAAATTGTTTTTTTGGGTGTGAATACTCACCCACCTGTACAGCGATCCATCTGGCCAATGAGAAGTTATTGGAAGCGTGATATTTAGGTATATGCACCTAATTCTATATTATATCACATTAAATCTGCTAGAGTTTGAGGAGAGGAGCGCATATACCACCTTTTTCTCCATTTCTTTGTTACAGCTGATACAAATTCTGTAATACATTTGCAATGTGTCTACTTCCTGCTTTCATGGAAGCAGACATAGGGTTAACATCCTGTGTTTACAAATTAGCTGCTCTGCCATGGCAGCCATGGCAGAGGAGATTCCTGAGCTGACAGAGCTGAGAGATCAAATTACAGTGGTGCTTTTGTCACAGATGAGGGAGAATTAGACAGGCTAAACTCTCTAAATACATACAGGGTGCATTTCTGTATGTTTTTCTTCTGTCCTGTGCAAGAGTTCAAGTCCACTTTAAACCCAGGTTCAATTCGTTTTTCTATGCATTTAATACAACATTATTTTATATTGATTATGCATAAATTCACTATGCACAAAACACTTTTTTTGCATAAGAAAAAACTACTTTAGATTCTCAGTGACTGACAGCTGCTGCCTCACACCCAGCCATTCTAGATTGATGGGAGATTAGCAGAAGCCGACCCATGCTGATCTACCGACTAGCAACCTACCTTGGCTTTAGACTGACTGGAAGAGGAGTAAGGGGTAGTCTTCAGGCAGCTGGACATTGCTGAGGAAGAATGAGGAGCCATTACTTGTTATTTTATAACACAATATTGAGATGGCAGCCTTAAAATACTCCACTTGGTTATTGTTCCTTCAAATGCTGGTAAGTTCATTAATAGTACCTCTAACAAGTGCCTGCTAAAATTTCAATAAAGCAGACTGAGTGATCTTGGCACTTGACTTCTACAGTTTGAATATTCTTGACAGAATTCAGAACTTGGCACTGAGTTGGCTAGTTGGTTCTAGTTTAGATGGAAATGAAAATATCCATGTTTCCATAATATTTCAGTAGAGTCTCATTTTTTTTTCTTATTATAATTAATAATCCTGTACTTAAAATAATTTTAAATATGATATGCTATTTATAATGTCATCTTTGAGCAGCTAGCATAGAGATGTATACATCGAACACTGCAGGGGCGTAACTAGGCCCCACCAGGCCCCCCTTCAGAATTTCAGAGCGGGCCCCGGGGGTGGCCGTTTTGTGGGAGCTGGAGGGGTGGCAGCATGAGGGGAAAGCCTTGGCCACAGTCGGCGGGGAGAGGGGAAGTTCCCCTAGTTACAGTGTGTGGGCAGCGGGCAGCGGCGGGCAGATACATACCTTCTTCCGTGCGTTCCATCGCAGACTCCTCGCTCTAGCGGCCGATGTCACTTCCGGAAGTGACGTCAGCCGCTAGAGCGAGAAGTCTGCGATGGAACGCACGGAGGAAGGTATGTATCTGCCCGCCGCTGCCCACACACTGTAACTAGCTGGAGGGGAGGGCAGAGGGGAGAGCCCCGAGGTGAGGGAGAGGGGGGGAACTTCCCCTCTCCCTGCCGACTGTGGCCAAGGCTTTCCCCTCATGCTGCCACCCCTCCAGCTCCCACAAAATGGCCCCGAGCGGGCCCCGGGGGGGGGGGGCGCCCCCCCCGCGGCAGCAGGGGCTGCAGGGCCTATTGTTACACCACTGGAACACTGTGAATCCAGTGCAGGAGACTTGGGCGCAGCCGGCGCCACCATAGGCCGTAATAAGAGTTACGGCTATAGCAGCACACAGGGAGTAACTTTGGCACCGTCACAAGGCGGAGCTGAAGTTACTTTTAAAACACAATAATTCGGAATCCTTTCATTCTCCACCGTCCATGGCGGCCTGGAGGAGGAATAGTATTTAACACGGCCGGGACTTGTGCAGCAGCAGGATCAGCTATAGACCGGCTGTATCCTGCGGCCAAGTCTCCCGCGCCAATTCCTCTCGTACGCATATACATGTAGTTAAAGTTTGATTAAAAGCAAAGGAAGCCTTATTTCAAGTTTATGATATTTATATATACAGTATTTATGATAAATGTATAGGATTAAAATGTGCTGTGGAAATGTAAAATGCTCTTCTGGTACTATAAAGCCTCTCCACACAACCATTTGTGAGACTGGCCTTTGCATGACTCTACAGCTGACCAGAATGTGATGAGGTAACCACATCACCCCTTCCTGGACCTGCTGGGAATTGTCCTTCATTTAGAAACATCATTTCAGGGGAAGATGATTCTGCAGAATTGTGAGGAATTCTTTGACACTTTTGGTAGCAGATTTAGGCTTCAGATTTGGACAGGTTTTTATAAAGTTTTAGGCAGGTTCACACTAGAGGCTATAGTGTTCCAATCCATGGAACAGATCACAGCCCAATGGACCAACGGATCCTATGTTAAAGTGTACCTGAGATACCGGGAGCCCTTACGGAAGATCCAGCAGGTGGAGGATGGCGCTGAGGGAGTGATCAGGCTAGAGGGGGCTGGAGGAAGCTCCAGGTATGTATGCTTTTTTATTTTCTTGTAATCTCAGGTTCCCTTTCAGCGCATGATCCATTCAAATCTGTCCAGTGTTTGTTGTTTACACTGCAGGGACAGTCCCTACTTGCACAATTTTCCAGACACCAAACAGAAGTCAGACATGTCATAGATAACATGATATTGTGCAGGAGGATAATGGTGCTGAATTTCTGATATTTTTTTTTTCAATATTAAAAATTCTTTATCTAAACATGGTTTAATATATAGCCCTGCATCCATTTTTGAAGTCCATTTAAAATAAATACTAAATATATATATATATATATATATATATATATACGGTATATATATATATATATATATATATATATATATATATATATATATATATATATATATATATATATATATATATATAACAATGTCTGGTATTCATATGTAAAGTGATGCACTTACAGTTTTATGCAAGTAAAGAGCCACTCGGTTGTGGAAATGCACATTATATTTTCCTTTAAAATGAGACTGCATTATTCCCTACTCAATTTATTTTTATTCATTCTTGTGACCAATGCAGTCATTAAAACCAACAGAACAAATTAATTTGAAATCCACAAATCATTTATCATAGATAATGAAATGCATACATATTTAATCGTATTAAATTCCACCCTGAGCCACCTCCTGGAGAGATGATGGCCTGTTTTGGAAAGACAGTGGTTAATACATTTATGTGAGCATTAGAGGAATGTGTTTCAATATGTATTCTGTATTCAACTTTCCTAACATGCTTGCCTATACATTGCTAAAATTGTGAAGAATGTGATTACGGTAATCTATAGTAACATATTCAGTGATGGCTTATCCAGTATAGTTTTTGTCTCATTTTAGGCGAGGTTCACATTATCATTTTTTTGTGGATCGGAACCGGACCGTATACTGTACAAACGGAACAGATGTGAACAAATCCAATGTTAATCTATGGGACCGTCCGTCCGGATACGTTACCTACCCTCCGGTCCCCGGATCGAAAAAATGCTGCAGGCCCTAATTTTCTGGATCATTGCTCCATGCGGACATGAAACGGAAGGTTTTGCAGGGCAATAGGAACAAATAGAAAAAGGAACTTAACAACACACTGGCAATAAAAATGGACCTTTCTAGCCACTTCCTGTGTACTCTCTATGATATAGCGGCCGTCTTGGCTTGTTTGTTTGGCGCATGGGCCTAGAAGTGCTGTAGAAGTGGGATCCATCCCAGTTTGTGGATTTATGGAAAGAGATGGAAGACATCAGGCCATACAGCATCGAGGACCTGATTGTCTAAGTGCAGGGGCAACCTGCCCTTTGGGACAAAAAACACCCAGACCGCGATAAGCTGGCTTCCGTCCCACATAGTAGTAGGTGAAAATTAAAAACGAGGCTATTCCAAGCCAGAAGCTGTAGAAATACACTGGATCCATTGTCCAAACAGCAAGCTCTCTCCTCAACAATGACCACAATGTCTTTACAAATCATTCAGAGCTCTAGTGTATATATAGCTTATTTTTAACGCTTATTTTAGAACTTCTCCTTTAAAACGGAAACTAATACAAAACGTGTGCAAAACGGATACAAACAGAATCCGGAAACGGATTTAAAACGGATTTAAACCGGTCCGCAATGGATCCATTCGAGCGGACAACGGATCCGTTGGAACTGACATTTTTGGCATGAAACGCTAATGTGAACCGGGCCTTGATTGAATAACTTCCTGTGTTTTCTAAAAAGTAACAGGCAATGAGGAGGAGAAAAAGTCGCTCTCTGACGTCATGTGTATAGTATTTTTAGTCAATACAAATAACATTTCCCTAGTCCTCTTGCAAATATTCACTAAATTTATACAGTATTTTCAAACAAGCGTCTTATCTCATGCACACAGACCTTTAAATTGTACATTTTGACTGAATTTTGAGGTACGCACTAAAGAAGCAAACAAATGTGCATTTTTTAGGATCTCTGCAGAAGGGTGTTGGCATTTTTTTCATCCCATTATAGAAGGAGTGTACATTTCTACCTCCCCACACTATAATCAAAGACAAGAACCATAGTAGCATTACTGCTGTAGAGCTCTCTGCTATGATTACCCACTTATGACTGTTGCTATCTGAAATGCACAGTCTGAAATATTTTTCCATGTTATGTGGAATGTATTCAGATCAGTATACAGGATACATTTTAGACAGATGGCTGTCAGTAGTTGAGGTTACTTTCCTGCAGGTAATATCCAAAAACAGCTGAGTAGTCCAATACACAGGACAGTAGGAATCTGCAGTAATTCCACTAGTAGCCTTAAGCCCCATACCCACTTTACGATCCCCAACGACTCCTGCACAAAGTACCACAATTGTTTGAACTCTCATTTGCGCCCGTCGTGAGCCGTTGCATTTTCCCGTGGTTAGGAAGATGAATCGGGAAACCTCGTTTGCAAGGAGGTATCGCTGTGAGGTTCTCCGATCCATCGTCAGATGGTATTCAGCTTTACAGTTCCTCTGTGCACCCATGATGGGTCTCCACGGAATTGGGGAACTGGAGATGTAGTTGGTGTCTAGCATGATGGTGGAGTTTGGGAACATTTATGAGGTGAGTATTAAGTTGATATGTGATAAGGGCTGTGACATGGTACTGCGTGGTTCCTTACCATAATAAGGTATCCTGGTAGGTCTGTGCTTCTGCCTAATGACTGCCTTTTCTCTAAATCATTTATTATGTAAAATACAGAGGCGCCAATCAAGAATAAAATGTTTCAAAACCGTTTAAAGTGTGGAGGTAAGGGTGGACTTACCTCCCCACAGATGACAAACAGCAGAAATTGTTATTTGTTTACTTCTTACTCCAATAAAAATCTGCAACGCATTTCGTGAGTCCCGCAATTGATTCCTCAGGCAAAGTACAAAAAAGGAGCCACTTTAGAAGTGTCAGGACAATTATGAGTGCCTCCTTTTTCCTCATATACACATACTGTGATTGCAAGTGGGTGCAACCCACCATTGTGAGTAACTTTCATTAAAATGTTTAATTTATTTACATACTAACTTTATTGCACCATTTCAGGCTCTAGGTTCTTTGATTTTGTTTTCTCTAACTCATGTTACTGGTCTTTTTCCATAGCGGAACAGGGGATGCTGAAGTAGCACAACCATGGATGCTGTATCTGCGCTTAGGGCCTATTTCCACTGGCTGCAAATCGAGGCTGTTTTCTGCACACGATTTCAAAAGAAAAGTCACAGCCTATTGAATCAGTATCAGTAGGCTTCATCCGAATTGCATGCAGGGGAAAAAATGATGCATGGCATGGCAAAGTGATACAAATGCAAAGTCACATGAGCGGCAGGTGCCATGTCAGCTTTTGAAACGGACAAAGCAGCCCAGTGTAAATGCAACCTTTTACTCAAAGCACTCTCCAACTCATAGGAACATTCCTGTTATTTAAAGTGAACCCGAGGTGAAAATAAACAAATAAAACAGTCTTGTTATTAATATGTTTTGCACAGTACATACACATGTTTATCTCATCATGTCACATGTAGCCTGGGGTACACTTTAAAGTGAATAAGCTGGCACTGCCTAGCATCCTCTCTAAAGGCCTTACTTCTAAGGACCACATCACATGATTTTTCTATTGTATTACTTTTCTGTTGATAGCTTACTTTGGGGTTTATTCCTTGCCTATTTTCACCTCAACTATAAGTAGAGCTAATTCATGAGATATGCATGTAGGGAGAGATAAATCATAAGATAGATAAAGGACAGATAAATCATGAGTTAAGACAGAGATAAGGAGAGATAAACTGTGAGTTAGTAAGTAAGGTGAGAGCAATTATGATATATGTTTTGTGAATCAATCCTATAGAGAGAAAGAAGACTCATTCCAGTTTTTTCTCATCTGTCCACTTGATCTTACCAATGTTAAGGCCACTGGGCTTCTCATGTGCCTTAGGCATGAATTTGCCATCTGAGTCAGTTGAGGAAGGCTGGACCATTTCATGTATTTTGCTTATGTCTATAGCCATTGATTTACAAGAATATGTCCTCATATCAGTAAATTTTAAGGGCAAGTAAAAGAAATGAAGTCCTTCTCTCTGTACATCCTCTAAGTGCCACAGTTTGATTGTGTGATGTGGCGGAAATTAATCCCTGCTTTCCCCTGCTGTAATTAAATATCACGGAGCCACTGAATTTCACAGATGAATAATCTTTACAATCCAATATAGAATGTGTGAGATATCTGTGATCAATAAAGTTGAATGAAACTGAGATGAACTGTTAACCACTTGTTAGATGTGGATATGGAGTGAGGCAGAGGAGTAGGAGATAAAACATACCCTACATTTCCACTGGCATCTAGAATGATCTGTAACTTCAAACACTTTTTTCTCATTATATATCTCTGTGAGGAATCAGACATCAGTAATCATTTACAACAACATATGCCTTCAGGCAGTCAGGAAGATTATTCCCGCTTTCAATGTCTTATAGCACTCAGTGTTTAATAACATACATTTCTTTCATGAAAACATTGCAGGAAGGCATTAAGGACAAACCTTTTAGTTGCTGAGCAGTCTGGCGGTAAATTTCTGGTACAGAAGTAACAATGAGAATATAGTGCTGTGCACTGTCTTCTTGTTTTCTGTTATCTAGTCGTGTGTCATGCACACCTGCAGTGGGCATAAATTTGGCCTTTGTACATTACTTATCTACAGGCAGCCCTTGAACTTAGCCTACATCTTACGGTAATTGCATGCCTGTCTATTGCCTATACTGCCCTGTGGTGGGTCAGGCACTAATAGGCAGGGGATTTACAACACAGATTCTTCGGAGCTTAGAATACACTGCTTTATGTGTAAATCAGCAGCACCACTCATGTGTAAACTGTCACCATAGACCATACCTAACAGAAAGACCTCTTCCAAAAAGGACCACTATAGCCAAAAAAGTACGCAGTTAAAATCTGACAGAACCAACAGGTTTTGTACTAGTCCATCTGCTCATGGAGGATTCTCATGCTGTGAATGCACAATGAGTTTTTTTGGCAGATAAATGGCTCAATCGATAATTTCCGACAGGTCCGATCTGATTTCAAATGATTTTATGATTGATTTTCTCATAGAAGTGAATGAAAATCGATCGGAAAGTGATCCGAAAATCGATCGGCCAGTAAATATGCCCCAAAAAACTCATTGTATATTCCCAGCATCAGGGTTTTCGTTGTTTTCAAAAGCATTTCCTGAACGGGAGTTGCCAAGTCTAAATGACAAAATACTAAGATACCAGCCAGCAAGGCCGGTTCTAGACTTTTTGCTGCCTGTGGCAAACTTGTGAGGATGTGTCCCTCCCTCCTTGGAGCGATCGCACAGCACCCAAAAATGTTCACCCTCACTATAGGTAGGTAGCCAGGTATAGGTGCCCCCTGTATAGGGTAGCCAGGTATAGTTATAGGTGACAGTAGAGTTGCCCCCAGAATAGGTAGTATAGTTGGCCCAGTATAGGTAGCATAGTATAGTTGCCCCCAGTATAGGTAGTATAGTTGCTCCAGTATAGTTAGCTGATATAGTTGCCCCAGTATAGTTAGCTGGTATAGTGGCCCCTTGTATAGGTAGCTAGTATAGTTGTCCCTAATATAGGTATTATAGTTGCCCCTAGTATAGGTAGTGTAGTTGCCCCAGTATAGGTAGCTAGTATAGTTGCCCCAGTACAGGTAGTATAGTTGCCCCCATATAGGTAGTATAATTGCCCTAGTATAGGTAGCTAGTATAGTTGCCCCAGTACAGGTAGTATAGTTGTCACCTGTGTAGGTAGTATAATTGTCCCCTGTATAGGTAGTATAATTGCCCCAGTATATAGTTGCCTCAGTACAGATAGTATAGTTGCCCCCTTGTACATGTAGTATAGTTGCCCCCCTGTATATGTAGTATAATTGCCTCCATATACAGT
The DNA here is from genome assembly GCF_040937935.1 of Hyperolius riggenbachi. Taxonomy (NCBI): domain Eukaryota; kingdom Metazoa; phylum Chordata; class Amphibia; order Anura; family Hyperoliidae; genus Hyperolius; species Hyperolius riggenbachi. The sequence goes on from NC_090646.1 coordinate 462,512,086, forward strand.
ATACCAGCAGTTCTGTATGTGGAGCCTTGCTTCCAAGGGCATAAAAAGATGATCTGCATATTCGAGAGTGATGCATCATGGGAAACCACAGTTGCTCACTTACAGCTGAATCATTGCAAATACCTTCTGCTTTAAGAAGGCAAAATTACATTTAGCTAATACACACTCTCAGTCTGCTCAATGGGTAATAAACCTGGTGCAAGTCAAAGTTAATGCTAAAGCTGATCCACACAAACTTCTGACAAGAAACACATGTCATACAAAGTCATATCTCTTAAATTATGATGGCTATTACCAAGCCAACCACATACAGTAGAAGGCCATGGGAATGTTGTAGGGACCTGCAGCACAAAGGCCTACATAGTCTGGTTTTCATTGCTATGTCTGCTATCTTCCATCTGGCAAATATATTTGGTTAACATAGCCTGTTGTTTACAATCCTCAATACAATAAAAGTATGTGGAAAATGTCCTAATTTCTCGACCTTTGTTTCTGATCTCATCAAACTTGAGGAAACAACAGCTTCCATCCTAGGCTTCTGACATGTCCCCTTTACAATAAAAGTGATATTAGTGTGGGCAAGCGAAGAACAGTAGACAAGGTACATATCTGTGCAGAACAGGAGAACAACAAGCTGGGAAAAGATTTAGGAAGTTTATAGCTGAATTTTCTAACAAGCCTGGGTCCTGCACTTACCATGCTGCTTTTGGTGGAGTGCCACATTCTTCTGTGCACAGACCTTATCATTTAAATGATTTGTGTACAAACTCATCAATACTATCTGCAGTACAAACCACTTTCCACTCACATCATGATCTCACTGCATGACTAATTAGCTGCTCAGAGCAGGGGCCACTGTTACTTGTTTTCAACACCTGCTAGAAGCAGACTTTGACACTCTTTTCCCCATATTTCTGTTAGAAACGGTTTGTATTTATTTGATCCATTTTGGTTTTTAACATTGTTTATGCTTCATTTGTTGTCTGCTGTTTTTCCCAATAATTTTTACATGACACAGGGTAGAAGTACTTAGGCGCTCTTAACCCATGCACCTGGGCAAGAAGATGCTAAGCTACTACTTGCCACTATAGGTGACAAGTTGCAAGTATTCCCCAACTGCTACATAAAATCCTTTGGAGGCACTGATATTGAGCAATGGCACAGTAGCCTTCAGTACAGGGCTAGTATATTCTGAACTTGATCCTTCTGTAACACAGTTCTATGCAGCAGGATAAAAAAACAGGTATCGTCTTAGCTCTTCTTCCACTACTGTTTATCAACAGTCAGTCTTAAAGTTTGTGTTTTAAGTGTGTGTCTCCTTTAGTAGAAAGGATTCAAAGAGAACTTTAAACACATTAATGTTTAACAAGACTCCCGCTTGTAGCATTTGCAGTGATCACAGCCGCTCTTTGCACTCACTTCTGTAGTCTCCCGTTCTTTTAGGACACGCTGGAACAGAGTGCAGCTGTCCTACTGGCTAAACACAAAGAATTACAGACTTCAGAGACTTTTTCTTTAAAACTAACAGGCAACATTTTATCTTAGAAATGACTTAGAATTTTAAGGGGATATGGGAACAGAACTTTTTGACAGACTCATTATCATCATCCAATATTGCACAAGATGAACCGTTTCCATGGAGATCCCAAAGTGCTCAGACTGAGGAGCTTTTTTTCTACACAGTAACCAGTAATGAAGATTCATGCTGGGTGTAAGTGCTTGTGTCTCTCTTATGATGTATGTTCACCTTCTGCCATAAATCCACAGATATCCTACACACTACCCAGAACCTACAGGGAGCCGCCGGCTCTCAAACACCTGAATGCCTACATGACTAAATGCTCAGCGCAATTAATAAAAAACAATCGAGGACATTTTGACCTGGCATGGGGAGGGTTCAAAAATAGTGTTTGGGATCTCCGTGGTTATTAAATGTTAAATAAAAATTTGGGGACAGTCTAAGTTCTATATTTTTTTCTTAATATCATCTTCCATTTTTCATTTGCTTGGTGTAAAAGTGAAATCAATTGCAGACCCTAATAATGAGTTCAGCTGTTTCCTCCGCCGAACAATAATTTAATAAAAAGTAATCTTGGAGATTTGAAAGCTGCATTATCTTTCAAACTTTTACTTGAGCATCACATGAAATATCATAGTAGTTGGCATGGCAGCAGGATGAGAAGTTTATAAGTACAAAGTGCAATCCACTACAGTGCTATAGACTGCATGTTAATGCAACAAGTACTACATAGTGCAAAATGAACCCAGTGTTTAAAATAAAGCTATACTCACCTATAGTGTGCAGCACAGTGTGCAAAACCACTGCACTGCTGCATACATTCTTGCTTCCTGCCAGGCACATAACAGGAATCCAGGGAAATCCTCTTCAACGTGCACAACACACATCACTATAATAATGACCTACAGATATAGATCCGTATTCAATCCACTTTTTCTCCTAGGAGATCATGTTTCATCTTATCTTTAAAATACTTTTCAGCCCTCTACAAAAGTACCAAAAAGTAGGTGAAAAGGTACCTTCAGAATTATTCTGAGTACTTTCCTGCTTGCTGGTAGCTTATAAAGCATTTTATTGATAAATTATAAAAATATCACCACCGAGAAAACTTAGGAGAAAAAGTGAATTGAGTAAAGGCCACAGGAGACTGAGTGATCCTTAGCTAGGTTCCAGGAGACTGGGTACTCACTGCCGCGCCACAAGAAGCAGAGTATATCACTTGTTTCACTGGAGGCCACATGACCATTGCCATGACACAGGACACTGATTAACCACTTCTGTGTCAAAAGAGGCAAGTTGACATAGTCAAATTTTTTTTTATTTTTTTTTAAACTTAGAACATTCTTACTGATATGTGCACCAATGGGGCTAGTGCATTATCAGTCCAAAGATAACCCAGCTTAACTCCAATTAAAATTCATCCACCTTTGTTAAAAAAATTAAAAGTTACATGAGGAAATATGAGACATCAAGCTGTAGAGTGGCTATGGCCCACTGTTTTGACTGTTTTGTCTCTGCCCTTGGTCACACGGCATAGCCCAAATCCTCTGCACTCCTCTCTCGCAGTGCCGGGCCGAGGCGAGAGAGGCTTCAGTATAGGAGGGGGCGCACAACTCACTCAACTATCATACCCCTATTGTGTTTGAAGCAGAAAGAAATAAGAAGAGGGATACATGGCAGTGACTGCAAGCCAGATAACCAGAAATTAAGGTGTTGGCGGGGTTGGGGGCCCTGCGGCGCCTCTTAGTCTAATAGCAATCAGTGTTTGATGGCTGGGGTGGGAGGGATGGAGGGGTGCACTTTGGTGTCTCAGCCATGGGTGCTGGAGGACTTTGTCCTGGCACTGCAGTCTCTCGTCTCCTCTATTCTCTTGCATCCTCTCTCATCTCCTCACATACTCTATCATTCTCTTGTGTCTCAGATCTCTCAGATCTTCAATTCTCCAATTCCATCCTCTTGTCCTATAGCATCCTCTCTTATCTTGGATGCTCTGAACCTATTCGACAAGGACTCCCATCTGTGTACAAGCGCAGCCACACTGCACAGGTGCAATGACAGCTCGCACCTGTACATTAGCACAGAGCTGCTCATGAACGGCTTTTTCCTCCATGCACGAGTGACTCCATGCTACTGTGCATGCATGGGCCATCAATGTGCCAGAACAGTGCAGCCATGCTCATACATGGATAAGAGCACAATTGTGAAGAAGAGGGTCACGGCGACCAGCAGTGGGCACAAAAATGATCAGGGAAGCCTCTGGAGCATACAGAGGTTTCCCTCTACAGAGGTAACTTTTGATAGTTTTTTTCCCCATAGGTTAACTTTAAACCACAGGTGTCAAACTCAAGGGCAGCAGTCCGCATGTGGCCCTCCTTGGCATTTTATGTAGCCCTCAAGAGCTTCAAATATGCATCATAATTGGCAGTAAAAGAAAGACAGCAGACTTCATTCCCATTTAGAGGAGCACACAGTGACCCTGTTTTTGGTTGAAACATTATCAGTTTGAGACGGGGTGCTGCAACAATGGACAGGACCCCTAAGTGACATTAGCATGGAGCCCCACTCCTGGGATTCAAACTCTGTTGTGTGACTGGCAAACCACACACACCATTTACAATCCCGCTTCTTCCATACCTACTTTTCCCGATCATGTGACATGCATCCGGAGCCAGAAGTATTCAGCATAGAGCATGTAGTTGTCAATAAGATTAGCGGGTCCCGAAACAGCACTGGAGCAGGTAAATACTAAACTGTTTGACTGGGCTACAGAAGGGGGAGTAGCATGGCCACCCACACTCGCTATACTTTTGCCACTTAGTTTGACACAATAAATATACAATCTTAATATTCAATGCAATGTGGCCCATGACATACACTATGTTTTAGATTTTGGCCCCTTATGTGATTAAGTTTGATACCCCTGGTTTAAACTAAAATAAAATCTCCACTCTTTCCTGCAATTAAAATTGCTGTGGACCTTTTTAGGGCTAAAGAGGTATAACAGTAAAATGTAAATAAACTTTAAAATCAATGATGTAAATTAACCATTCATTGGGAATTTGCATGCAGTGATTAACAACAGACAGTCATTAAAGGAATACTAGCGATACCCAAGTGTTCTAAAATGACAGTGTGCAAATAATGTCTAAGTAGCTGTGTAAACATTTTCCTACTTTTCATGTTAAATATCAGAGGCAAAAGCTGTAATTTATTGAGGGTAGGATTTAGCTATATTGGGACAAATCAATTGCAGAAGGGGTGTCTGCTTCAATGCACAGCCAGAGTTGCATATCAGACTACAGAAAGCAAATATCAAACATATCAAACTCTGAAAGCAAAAACAGGAATTTTCCTTTAAACCATTTCTTGGGTAAGTATGCACACCAAATAATTATCATTACTTTTGGTAATAGTGGGTACGCATACATGGGGATGTGTTCTCACTTTTTTTCACTTTTTCACCCTTTTTTATTGACATGTTATTTTTAGTGCACAACATGGGGCATGGTTCTGCGAAGGTGAGTGCAGATTACCATGGTACATGTATGTGTACTTGTGCTCACTACACAATGTATAAATTTCTGCGGAGGTAAGCGCAGACCACTTTGATTTATCCTTCACTGTGTGGGGGTGTGGTGGTAGTGGTCCTTGGTGAGTGGACCACAGCCACCTTTCTCACTGACATATGTCACTTTGTGTATATATGTGTGTATATGAAATGCTTTGCTCCTTTTTGGAGCTAAATAAATCATATAAGTAAATATACTTTCTCATCTAGATCCTCTGGGACCTGGGAAGTCTGCTCACTGCCCTCTCAACGTATAATCCACTATGGCCTCCATTGGTTCAATCATGGAAGAACACACTTGCGAATGATTGCCTGAGTTACGACACCTTCTCCCTCTTTATCCTCTCCACCCCAAGGGAATCTGTGATATTTTCCTTCCCCTATTTCCAACTTCATGGATATGCTACATGGACACTATATATGGTGCTTTTTATACATGCAGTGAATGGACGCTGAAATTCTTGTGCCCGCTGCATATGATTGTTAGGCAATTTTCTTCTCATTAGCGTAATATTACTGATATCTTTCTTCTCTCGCCATGTTGTGCCACCAGCGATATACTCTGTGTAAATTTATAACATTTTTTATATACAACAGTAATATGTAATGTTTCGTTTCTATATATACATAATCCTTGTTTAAGATTTAACACTATAATGGATTATACCAAGCTTTTTGCATGTTTTGCTTAAATGTTTTTCTTTTTAATTGTTGTTTGGGCGCTTTAGACATATTAGGCATTGACTAAAACTCATCCCGCATAGCGAGGACTTGGTTGAATTAGATGAGAGTGTGCATTTGGGAACGTATAGTTTCGAATTGCGTTTCAGCGGTGGGAGGGCTTGGATTTCCAAGCCTCCCATCCATGTCTCTGACGATCACACGTCTGTTGAACTTCCGTTATTGACGTGCGCTCCATTTCTATTGGATACGCATGCGTAAGCGGCTTCACAGCCGCGTCTGTCATATTACCCTTCATTGACGTATAATTCCGTTCCCATGCACCGCCCATTGATACATTGTGCGCACGCCACCCAGCCTTGACGCATGTCACGCCATCTCCACGCCCATTCAAGCCAGCCGCCCAATCAGCGGGCTGGTTTCTCCGAGATTTTAGCCCTTAAGCAGATCTTTGCCCACAATGCACCGCTCCTGAGGAAGTGGTCCTTTTGAACCACGCCACGCGTGGAGCGTCCTGTGTGCCTCCCTCCACCCTTACTCCATGGCCGCCTGCACTCATCATTCTGGGCTACGTATGTATATCCCTTAATACTTTGGGATCTATGATCCCTATATGCACTGTCCATATATGTTTATGGTTATCAATTCTCATGGCTTATGAGCATATTGTCATGCACTTAGCACTTTTTTGATCTTATTCTCACGGTGGTTTATAGGAGATCCTTCCCTGGTGAAACCCACCCTTATCATTTAATTTCAGACTACTAGCTCAGACCCGGGTCTTACATACCCAATGGTGGGCTCAATCCCATGAGCCCACTTTGAGTACCTTGTTGGCAGCCATTAGGGTCTATTTGAGATATAGGAGGTGAGGCATTTGTGTATCTGTTTTTCCACATTATACTGCATTGTGGTGGTTTGCTGGTCACAGTAACTGTTTTAATGTTTTTATGATGTTTTTGTAGAATGTCCAATAAAGTTTTGTTACATTTATAATTGGTGGTGCAGCAATTTGTACAGGATCGCTTTTGCCCTTTCTTTCCAGAAACTCCTCTTTTGGTCCTGTAGCTAGCACACCATGTAATTATATAGTTCATACTCGGAGTGCGGATGCAACCATCTCTTTTTGTATCAAAAACAGTATGAAAAGCTGTGACAATTAGTTACATTTCCTCTGCTCTCTTCAGACAAGTCAGTCAGAAACACAGGACACAGGAGCTGCAGCTGTTGGGAGCTTTCTCTCTGTCACACACAGAGCTACACATAGAGTTAACTGATCAAGTGTAAGGGGAATTTCCCCTCTCCTCATGGCTCAGTCTGCCGTCAGTTTTGGCGTCAGTAAAGTTTGAATGTATTTTGCTAACAGTAAACAAGAAGTTGCTACTAAAATGTATACACCAGTACTTAGCAGCACTTCCCAAACAATTCCTGTGTCAATTGAAAAAAATATGTGAATCGATAGTATTCCTTTAATGTCCAAACTGCAGGCAACAAAGAGTGAAAAATGTAAAAATTGGTCCCAAAGGGTCAATATTTTGTGCGCCCACCATTATTTTCCAGCACTGCCCTAACTGTTTTTGGCATGGAGTTTGCTAGAGCTTCACAGGTTGCCACTGGAATCCTCTGTCACGCCTTCATGATGAAGCTGGCGGATGTTAGAGACCTTGCGCTGCTTATTTGAACTACAGTTCCTCTTCACTCACTCTGCCTGGTGGTGTATCTCAGAACTCTTGGTGCCTAACTCTTTCCCCATCTACAGTATATGCACGGTTTTAGGAAATTCATTGACTCATTCACATTTCAACATTTATATGCGAATGATACACAACTCTAAATCTCAGCCTCAGACCTCACTCCCTTCCTATCATATTCTCAAGAAGGCATTTCTATGGTTTCTGTACTATTTTCATGACCACTTGCTTTCTAAAACTTAAATCCCTAAATTGTCAGTGCTACTAGAAGTGATTAGGGTATTGTATTGTTACTCACACATCTTCATATTTGATACTGTTGTTCTGGTGAAATTCCATTTTGAAAAGTCAGTCACATGACATGCGTGATCTGGGTACAAAGTTCACAGCTGCCAGAGTGGGATTTTCTTTCTCTGCGTGGAGCCATCACCTGATGAAGCAGGTGGTTTTAGCGGATACGTAGTGTCTGAGTTGGACGCCGCTATAGCAGTTATGCTATAGTTTATGGCCCTTTTTTGGGTTATTTGGGGTTCCGGCGATCGATGTACCCCAAATTACTTCTCCCTCGGAGTTTCTAGGACTCGGAGGAGGAATAGTATTATACGCCTCTGGGAATTTGAGTGGCAGCAGGGTGAGCCATCATTCAGCTCAACCTGAACCCAACTCACCAGCAGTGTACATATACATATGCATCTTTGTGGCCAGCACTGCAGCTAAACATTTGCATTGTTTTGGAAATGGACATTATTCTTAAAGAGGCATTGAAGCGAAAAAAAATATATGATATAATGAATTGGTTGTGTACTATGAATAATTACTAGAAGATTAGCAGCAAAGAAAATATTCTCATATTTTTATTTTCAAGTATATAGTGTTTTTTCTAACATTGCATCATTCTCTAATATGTGCAGATTACACAACACTCAGCATTCAAAATGATTCTTTCAGAGCAGTCTGTGAACTAATGAACTCTCCTCTGCCAGAGGAAAAGTAAATAGTTAACTAACAGTTGAGATAATAAAAGTCAGAAAACAGCCCTCTCCACGACTTTTGAAAGTCGTAGAGATAATGTTTTTTTTATATAGAGATAACAACTGGAGTTTCTTAACTCTTCCTGTACTGGAAACAATTAGACTGATGTATCTGATCTTAATATTTTATTTCTTAGCTGTACTATACATATAAATCATAATATAATAGTTTTTTTTTTCGCTTCAGTGTCTATTTAAACCCCACCTCCTCACCAGCAAAATTACTGTGGTGGTTTGTGCCCAAAGCCGCACCTCAGAAGTCTGAAGCTCTGTGGCAACCCTTGTCTGTGTCGTTGTGGTCCGCTCCCAGCCCAGGGGCTGCTCATCAGTTGGGGGGGGGGGAGGGGGAATATGGGTATGGGGGTGTTTTAGGGTTTTAAGAATAATGTCAATTTCCTGGTGAACCTAGTACGTTGATTACCAATTCAATTGCTGATTCTTTCATCATGTATAATGAGGATTACATTAACTGTAATGTATATTTGTTGGTTGTTTTTAAGAGGTGATGTTAAAGAGGAACTCTAGTGAAAATGATGTAATAAAAAAGTGCTTCATTTTTACAATAATTATGTATAAATGATTTAGTCAGTGTTTGCCCATTGTAAAAGCTTTCCTCTCCCTGATTTACATTCTGACATTTATCACGTGGTAACATATTTACTACTGGCTTGTGATGCATTTTTGGCAGTTGGAAACAGCTGTAAACAGCTATTTCTCACAATGCAACGAGGTTCGCAGACAGGAAACTGCCAGGACCATGGTCCTCACAGTTTCCTGTGGGAGAGGTTTCACCACAATATCAGCCATACAGAGCCCCCTGATGATCCGTTTGTGAAAAGGAATAGATTTCTCATGGGAAAGGCAGTATCAGCTACTGATTGGGATGAAGTTCAATTCTTGGTTACGGTTTCTCTTTAAAGTCAGGTTTCAAGATGTGGATCTTCTTTAAAGAGAACTGGTTACAGGATAGGAGAGAAATAATGAAATGGATGTCAAAAATAATGACACTTAGCTGACAAGAGACGAGAGTCACATGGCCAAAACCCAAAATGAATGTTGGTGAAATTACACCTATGCAGAGATGACTTAGGAACCATTAGATTGTATAGCCTATACAGTATATGCACGGATCATATGAAAAGGAGATCAGCGGACTGATTGTTTCTGCAAGACGAAATCCTTTAATCTGATGTTTTCTCTGTTAAGATTCATTACATGAAAGTGATGGCTGTACTGCATAAATAAACTTGCTGCAGATCCCCAGAATCCCATAAACATTTTATAAGTCATCATTTCAAGTGGGGCAGCAGGTGAATGGGAAATGTACATCTCAAATTTCCTCTTTGAGGCCTGTTTACATATAGATCAGCTCATTACTCTGCCGTATTTTGACATTTCTCTGTAAACTCCTTCTGTCTGATAGACGGCTGCCTGCATTGTTTTCTGAGCATGTTTCCTTTTTCACCCATATATTTATATGGCTCTATTTTTGCATATTCCATGTGGGATTCTGCTGATTTACATTTTTAACAGCCAAGCCACGAATAGAAAACAGCACCAGATTTATCCAACTTCACTTCCCATTTTCTTAAAAAAACGTGCTCCATACATTGCTGTGGCAGATGTCTGGAATATACATGCATTGTTAGAAGGCTAAACAGAGTCCTCTGAAAAGAAAAAAAAAAGGTTATATCTGCAAAAAGAGTTACAAAGCAAAGTGCTTGTCAGAAGGCATTCAGCTAGAGGAGGGTTTTTTTAAGGCACAATTACAATAGGTATTTTGATACTAATCCCCTGGACCAACAATGGGAGTCAATTAGCCTACTGCAGTAAATGTCCTGCCACCTGCCACTCTGTCCCCATACAGTGTGAGAGATGTTGGCACTCTGAGATCTCTGCTCTACCCCTTGCTGTGTGTATGCCCAAGGCTGGAGTGCAGAGAGTGGCTTGTGTTTGACAGCGTTAAGTGACATGCGGCCACAGTGGAGTCATTAAAAGCTTGAGAGAGATGAAAGTGCTGCGGGAGAGAAGGGGAACAGAGCACTTATTGTGAAATGTTTATTGCAGGTGTTCCTGTGATGTGAAATAACCCACTCGCTGCCAGAGGGGACCCCTTTTACTAGAGAAATAATAAAGTGCATGCATGAAACTTAAATTGGACCTGAAGTCCAAACAGAGAATCCTCAGATTTAGTTAAGAGCTTCAGTCCTGGAGCCTTGAGGGCCATATCCATGCCAGTGTTTAGGATCGACAGGGAAATGTGTTCTACGTGATGAAGCACACCTTCTCGGATTCAATCCAATCAATTAATTTGACTGTACCAAAAATGTGTGAGGACCTCAACCCTTGAGAGCTGGAATTGGACATACCTAGTCTAGCCTACAGATTGCTACAGACGTGAGGTGATCATCATCTGTCTGCTCCTAGTTAGATCAGTCAATCAAAAAGTGTCCATCAAGTGTCTTCTTCTCTTCTACCCCCCCTCTCTCTGTCTGGCTATGCAGTCCTTAAGAACGAAGCTAAGCAGATTCACTCCTTAGACCAACAGGCATATTTGTTCGGACAATCAAATAACCTCCACTTGCATGAATTTCTGGTCTGGGGCTAGTTTGAATGTGCTCCAATAATCTCCTTTGGTCCAGAACAATGGAAACTCCCGGTGGCAAAATCAAATATGTCAATGTCAGTTTCCAGAAGAGATCGGAGAAGATGGGGACAAGGCAGTTTACTAAGATCCCAGATGTTCCAAGTGACTTCTGGGCACAAATAGAGGGGTAACTGTGTGGTGCATTAAGGTCCCAAAGCACAAGTAGGTGTTTTTGTTACTATTTGTGGACGTGACCAAACAATTTATGGTATGTAAATGTTGCCGTTAGAAATCAGTACGATGCCCCCTTTGCAAAAGTTTGGACAAAACACAATAGCTAAACTTAACTCGGAATTTACGATGCCTCTGTGACAGTCTGAGTCCCAATTCTGTGAGTATTGTATAAACAAGGAGTCTTATCTCAGCTAACAACCTCTCACCCCATTTAGATGTTCTGTTTCACTTAAGGCATCTTAATGACATGCATTTATGCTTGAAAAAAAAGTATGTATCCCCTTTCGATGTTGCATGTATATAGCTGTCTATTCCATCAGTTTGTAAGCAAACAGGATTGAAGCACAACGAAGGCTATACAGCTGAAAGCTTGCTTACTCTTTTCCTTTTAAGTTAGCCAATAAATGGTATCATCCTGATGCAAAACTTCTTTCTTTTACTGATGGCTAACACGGTACAATACCCTATTTCTACGCCTAAAATAAAAATACCAGGCCCTAAGTGTATGTACTACTTATTACAATAACTACTTCTAGAATCCTAGATCATAATTAGGGAGCATGCACTCTCTCAAACAATTTGTTTAGGCAGCATGTACCCCCAAGCAACACAATTTGGTAAACATAATTAAGCAGCATCTACCCACAAGAAACATCATTAGGCAGCATGTCCTCCCAAATAACATAATTAGGCAGTTTTTACACCCCAAGTAATACAATTAGACAGGATATAACTCCACTAACATCATTATGCAGTGTGTACGCTTAAACAGCATACATATGGGGTATATCCACTTCCCCCTCCCTAAAAAAAGAACGACAACTACCGTATATACTCGCAAGCAAGCCGACCCGCATGTAAGCCGACCCCCCCACTTTTACCCCAAAAAAAGGGAAAAAATGATTGACCCTCATGTAAGCCGGGGGTAGGAAACGCTGGCCGCGTGATCCCCCCAGTATGTCCCAGTATAGCTAGTATAGTGCCCAGTATAGGTAGGTAGTGCTCAGTATAGCTAGTAAAATGCCCCAGTATAGCTAGTATAGTGCTCAGTATAGCTAGTATAGTGCTCAGTATAGCTAGTATAGTGCTCAGTATAGCTAGTATAGTGCTCAGTATAGCTAGTATAGTGCTCAGTATAGCTAGTATAGTGCTCAGTATAGCCAGTATAGTGCTCAGTATAGCCAGTATAGTGCTCAGTATAGCCAGTATAGTGCTCAGTATAGCCAGTATAGTGCTCAGTATAGCCAGTATAGTGCTCAGTATAGCCAGTATAGTGCTCAGTATAGCTAGTATAGTGCTCAGTATAGCTAGTATAGTGCTCAGTATAGCTAGTAAAGTGCCCCAGTTTAGCTAGTATAGTGCCCCATTATAGCTAGTATAGTGCCCCATTATAGCTAGTATAGTGCCCCATTATAGCTAGTATAGTGCCCCATTATAGCTAGTATAGTGCCCCATTATAGCTAGTATAGTGCCCCATATAGCTAGCATAGTGCCCCATATAGCTAGCATAGTGCCCCAGTATGGGTGGGTAGGTGGGTGGGTAGGTGCTGTCCCTCCCCGCGGCTGCCGCTGCTATTACCTTAAGCGGCGCCGCTTCCTCTATCCCCGTCCTCCTCCGGTAAGTAACTCATTCACAGCAGCGCGCCTCTCGCTGCTGTGATGACGAGGAAACCATAGAGAGCGGCTTCCTGTAGCGGCGATGCCGTTACTATGGGAACCGCTCTCTATGGTTTCCTGCGTCATCACAGCAGCGGGGGGCGCGCTGCTGTGAATGAGTTACTTACCGGAGGAGGACGGGGATAGAGGAAGCGGCGCCGCTTAAGGTAATAGCAGCGGCAGCCGCGGGGGGAGCGGGGAGGGACAGCACCTATCCACCCATGACTCGCAAGCAAGCCGACCCCCCAACTTTTGGCCCACTTTTGGGGGGTCAAAAATTCGGCTTGCTTGCGAGTATATACGGTACATCATTAAGCAGTATATGCCCAAACAATAAAATTAGGCAGAGTGTCCTCATAAATATCAAAATTAGGCAAAGTGCCCCTCTAGGCAGCATGTAAACTCCTATGTTAGGTAGCATATACCCTCATGCCCATAAATAGGCATAGTGTCCCCAAAGCATGGCTAGACATTGTGCCTGCAAACATAATCAGTCAGTGTGTCCCCAAACACAATCAGTTAGTGTGCCCTCCAAAGCATTATCATTAATCCAGCAGTGTGCCTCCGAATCATCATTAGGCAGTGTGTCCCCAAAACATAAGTAGGTGGAGTATCCCCCCAAATCATAGGTTTTCAGTGGTGTGGGACCTGTAAATAAATAAACGACTATGCTCACCCTTCCAACTCTCTTGATCCATGTACCACCTTCCCTTACACCAAGGCTGTACAAAGAACTTAATTGAGGAGGCACAGCATGAAACACTCCTCATCACCTGAGCCCGTCAGTCAATCTGGGTGTACGGAAAGACCATGTCTTGTGCTGCGAGCATATGAGACCCAAAGGCATGGAAGGACTGAGGCACTGCTCATAGGGCTTTGAGGTACAGGTCCTGAATCTTTAGCTCTAGTGAGGTAACTGATGGCAGATGTGGCAATTAGGGATGGCAATGCTTAGGAGAAACATGTGATCAGATTGATCAGCTGATAGATTTGTAAGGTTCTGATTTGCTGTGATGATTTCCTGGTTTGATCATGACCAGCAAATCAGAACCTTACAAATCTGTCAGCTGATCAAACTGATCACATGCTTTTCCATGAGTTCTCTTAAACATTGTCATCCCTAGAGGCAATCTATTAACAGAATACAATAATTACAAATAGAGATCAGTAGAAAATAGGAAGAAATATATTGCAAAATAGACACAGGTTACGACATTGGATTTTAATAACATGTTTTAATTTTTTCCTGGTTATCAGTGTTTTTTTCACTTTTTAAACCTTAACAATGAATAGGTAAAAGTCATAAGTTACCCCTTTTACCTTTCTTTCCTGGGTGAGGGCAGATATTTGGACCCCTTCTTATTATTATGTGATCTTACAGGTTCTATCATAAGACTCCTCATATTTTTATCCTCAGTACATGGTGCTGGGGAAGAGCACCTGTACCTGTACATTGCGAAAAGGGTACTTTGTAGGGGACGGAGGAGGGTTTCACAATCCCCCTTTTAAGGTACCTCACATTGTTAAAGGGTACCTGTAACCTTTAAAGAGAACCCGAGGTGGGTTTGAAGAATATTATCTGCATACAGAGGCTGGATCTGCCTATACAGCCCAGCCTCTGTTGCTATCCCAAAACCCCCTAAGGTCCCCCTGCACTCTGCAATCCCTCATAAATCACAGCCACGCTGCTGACAAACAGCTTGTCAGAGCTGGCTGTGTTTATCTCTATAGTGTCAGTCTGCTGCTCTCCCCGCCTCCTGCAGAACTCCAGTCTCCGCCTGCATCCCTTCCCTCCCCGCTGATTGGAGGGAAGGGACGGGGGCAGGGACCGGAGCTATGCAGGAGGCGGGGGAACAGCTGAGACTGACACTACAGATGTAAACACAGCCTCACAGCATGGCTGTGATTTATGAGGGATTGCAGAGTGCAGGGGGACCTTAGTGGGGTTTGGGATAGCAACAGAGGCTGGGCTGTATAGGCAGATCCAGCCTCTGTATGCAGATAACATTCTTTAAACACACCTCGGGTTCTCTTTAAAAAAAAAAAAAGTACGGCTAAGGTACAGCCCACGCTTGCTTAGTAGCACCATGCCATTCATGCACATTTTTTGTGTTGCTGCACAGACACAAACCCACTGGCACCTGTACAGCTGGGAGGAGAGCACAGCTGCGAAGATAAGGTAGGCCAGTGCTACTGCCAGCGGGAGGCCGGGGGGGGGGGGGGGGGGGAGGAGTTGATATACAGAGGATTGTTGAAACTTCTGGAGGATCCAGAGGCTTCCCTCTACTGACATAAGTATATAGCTTTTTTAAAAAAAAATTTGCAGGTTTACTTTTAAGAACCAAATGTGTTGCTGTTGGCCAGAGGGTGGTGCTGCTGCTCATGGGCTTTGCCTACCTAATCAATCACAATAATTGTGCAAAAAAAAAAGGCTCCAGAAGGAGGATGACCTTTTTTTAAATTTTACTTTTACTATTTTTTTTTGTCTGGAAAAGTGTAAATGAAACATATCTGCATGTTACATGCTGACCAGGGACGGATTTAGGCCAAGGCCCCCTAGGCCATGGCCTAAGGCACCACAGGAGCAAGGGCACCAAAGCAGCAGGCTAAACTGGTGCAGAATTTGCAAACTTGCAAATGCTGCAATGCAGGGAGATCAGGCTGACCGCTGTACTCTGCTGCTAGCCGCCTCTGCAGCATCCACCTTGCTCTCTGTGCATGTTTGCATTGTGGCTGGCGGCTATGGACTTGTGCAGCATTGCAGACAGAAAGGAAGAGGAAACTTTTGCACTGGAGACGAGTGGAGAAAGAAGTGACACGCTGCTGCAGTGTGAAGGCGAGCTGGCTACCTATACTAAAAAGGGGTGGGAAAAGGAGGGGTTAAAGGAGTCATCTGGCTGCCTATACTGGAGGGAAAGGAGGGAGGGGGTCAAATGGCTATCTATACTGGGAGGGGGGGTCATCAGGCTACCTATACTAGAGGGAAGGGGGGGAGGGGTAATCTAGCTACCTATACTGGAGGGAAAGGGGGGAGGGATCCTCTCACTACCTATACTGAAGGGGAGCGACTGGTACAGTGGCCTTGGGCAGTAAAGAGTACAAATCCGGCCCTGATGCAGACAGGGCTGTGGAGTTGAAGTTGAGGAGCTGGAGTCAGAGCAATCTTTGGGTTTCTGGAGTTGGTGGTTTCATATTTAAACTGAGGAGCTTGTGCCAGAGTTGGAGTTGGAGGATTTTTGTACCTGCTACATAGCCCTGCATGGACTCTGAGTCGAGGAGTCTGTGGTACCTGGGTACCTGGAGTCAGAGTTGGAGTCGAATGAATGATTTAGAATGGTAGAATGACTTTTATACTGACTCCACATCCCTGCATGCAGAAGCAGCAAAGATAGGCGTTTGCTAGTAAATCATTACAGCCTTTACCAGGAGCATTGTGACAGTATGGTTACATAAAAAAAATCCTGATCTGTCATTGTAGTTCGAGGTCATTTTTTTTTCTTTTTTGTGAATTTGTGATTGGAACTTTTTCTTGTTGCAGACTTCTGCCACTTAAATAATTCATACCTAGAGTGTTTAGATTAGATGCAAGGGTCAGATCAATAACCAGGCAACTAACACTTTCAAAAGGGAGTCAGTAATGGTTCTTTTCACATTCCTTTCAGTTCAGGATTCCCTTCAACCAAATGGCCAGTTACCTTGAGATTTCCTCAGGGTCCCACTTTCTGCCTAAAAAAGCCCTCCTCCCCTCCCACCCCTGCAAAAAAAATCAGTGTGATAATTAATCTTCTGGATTGCATCATGGGGCCTTTTGGAGTTTTACCACAATATAATAGCAGCACTCAAACTTTCCTAAGTACCCAGTGGGAGGTGCTCATAGTGTGTGCCACTCTCTCCCCGTTGCTGCATATGCGAGGGGGGGTGGCACTGGCTACAGAGGCCAGTCTCTCGCCATGCCAAACAAGGGCAGGGAGTTGTGCGAGTAGTTGGGTCAGGCCTGCCACCTTTAAGGACCAGGGGATTTTGCTGTGCTCTGTGCTGCGTGGGCTCTTCAGCCCACAGCAAAGATCACTATACAGGCAGGGCGACCAGACTTCCCCCCTTTTTTCCCCACTAGGGGGATGTCCTGCTGCGGGGGTCTGATCGCCGCCGGCTACCTGCGTGTAGCGGGGGGGCTCCTTAAAGCCCCCCTCCGCAGCGATTCCCAGCCTCCCTCTCTTTCTCTCCCTCCCCTCCTCTTTCTGGGCGGTACAGGACGGTGATCCATCCTGCGCCGCCTCTGATAGGCTACAGCTTATCAGATGCTGGCGAACCCTGGCCAATCAGAGGCCAATCCGCAGCAGCGCCGTAGGATGTAAACACAGGGGATTTCTTCCCCGCGTGTTTACATTTAGCCTGTGAGCCGCGATCGGAGGCTCGCAGGCTGTTCATGGAGATACCCTCCGTGAACTGAGATGGATCGGCCACTCGAACGAGCGGCCGTTTCCATGGTAACACCACTTCAACCTGCCAACGCCTATTGGCGTTAGGCAGTCGTTAAGTGGTTAAGTGATTGTATGTGTAAGAAAGGACTAATAAAAAAGTGTCTTCTTTCTGACTAAAGCTATGTACACACACTAGCTTTATCATGCACAAAATTATCATTCAATCATGGTTGTGTCATGACAATCTAGCATAAGCACTGGTGTTTCCCAACTTTCGCTCCTTCCTTTAACCTCCTTGGCGGTAACCCCGTGTGTGACACGGGGTAAGCCGCCGGAGGGTGCCGCTCAGGCCCTGCTGGGCCGATTTTAATAATTTTTTTTTTGCTGGACGCAGCTAGCACTTTGCTAGCTGCGCCAGCACTCTGATCGCCGCCGGCCCCTTTGCGATCGCCGCTATCTGCTGCGGCGCGGCCCCCCCCCCCCCTCCAGACCCCAGCGCTGCCTGGCCAATCAGTGCCAGGCAGCGCCGAGGGGTGGCCCGGGACTCCCAATGACGTCCCGACGTCAGTGACGTCGGTGACGTCATCCCGCCCCGTCGCCATGGCGACGGGGGAAGCCCTCCAGGAAATCCCGTTCTATGAACGGGATTTCCTGATCGGAGATCGCCGAAGGCGATCGAAGCGGGCGGGGGGGTGCCGCTCAGCAGCGGCTATCATGTAGCGAGCCCTCGGCTCGCTACATGATTAAAAATTTTTTTTTTAAAAAAAAACCTGCTGCGCTCCCTCCTGGCGGTATTTTTCATACCGCCAAGGAGGTTAAAGGTGGCCATACACTTGCCATCAGATTCGACCAACAGATAGATCCCTCTCTGATCGAATCTGATCAGAGAGGGATCGTATGGCCACCTTTACTGCAAACAGATTGTGAACCGATTTCAGCCTGAAACCGTTCACAATCTGTGGTGGTGGTGCTGCCGCTGGACACCGCTGCTCCGTCTCCGCGCTGCTCTGGTCTGGTCTCCGGCATGCTTCACTTCTTCCTGCCCGGCAGGAAGTTTAAACAGTAGAGGGCGCTCTACAGTCCAGCGTGGAGGCGGTGACAGCGGTGGCAGCGGGACTCACGCCGGCAGAACAGGTAATGTATTGCCGCTGTATTGCGTCGGTCGTCGGGCATTCATACGCTGCTATCTACGCACTCCCGATCCGCCGGCGCTCGAAAAAAATCTGGATCGACGGATGGATCGACGGGAGTCGACGGGAACGATGGATTTCGGACGGAAATCCATCGTTCTGTCAGCGGTGTGCGCGGCGATTTCACAGCCGTTTCGATCACTGTGATCGAAACGGCTGTATATCGGCGGGAAAATCGTTAAGTGTATGGGCCCCTTAACATGATCTGCCAAGCTAAATAATACTTGCCTGACTACTATTGTAGTTGCCTGCTCAGCTTGCGACATGATGCGTCCTGCTCAATCTGCTCAAACTCTTTCAATAGAACAGAACAGAATGCTTCAATTGAAGCAAAATGTCACCCAACATGATCACAAATGAGCCTTTTGGGTGACAACAAAACTCTAACATACGTATGTAACTCCAGGATGATTTCACATAACGGGGTAGCTTCTCTGTACAGACAGACAAGGAATGCACAGGAGCTGTGTAGCTGTGGAAGTGCTGACATTACAAACAGGAAAAAAAAAAGTAGAAAATGCCAGTGGAAGGAGATGTTCATTATAAACATGTATGCTACTACAATATGCAAATAATGTCACATTTGTTAGACATTTGTCCTAAATATATCTTTGTTTTAAGTAAGAGTAAGAGGTGGCTGGATGGTGTAATGGTTAAGGGCTCTGTCTCTGACACAGGAGACCTGGGTTTGAATCTCGGCTCTGCCTGTTCAGTAAGCCAGCACCTATTCAGTAGGAGACCTTAGGCAAGTCTCCCTAACACTGCTACTGCCTATAGGGCGCGTCCTAGTGGCTGCAGCTCTGGGGCTTTGAGTCCGCCAGGAGAAAAGCGCGATATAAATGTTATTTGTCTTGTCAAGAGTATCTATAAGCCGGATATGAGTGTCTCCCAACCTTGCTGTTTTCCCACAACAATCCCATGTAATGGCTTTCCTGTGTATATTACTAATTTAATTGTGTTGTGAGGCAAACACTATTGTTTAACCTATGAAATGCAGGTGCTGGAAGTGTCTATGGAGCCAAGTCCGTATAGCGAAGTTGGCAGCCTTTTTATATTTATTTCCATCTTTACATTGGTTTCAAATCTCAAATCTAGAGAAATCTATTTTTTAGCTTTGGAAAGAGTGGGGAATGGCTAACCATTTCCATCAGTTTTGATCCAGTATCAGTTTGATATTGCTGTCTGTCAGTGGCGTAGCAATAGGGGATGCAGAGGTGGTGACCACACTGGGGCCCTTGGACCAGAGGGACCTATTAGGGGCCCTCCCACAATGGCAGTGGCTGTGTGCGCACGTTGGTGAGTGTGGCCGTGTGTGCGTGTAGTAGCCCAGCAGTTGAGGTGGTTGTTGATAAGGTGGGAGAAGGGGGTGAGGTCGCGGGGTTATTTCTAATATCACATAAAGAGATACATGTACATGAACCTAGCAGCGGGGTGATTCTCAGAGTGGACCTGCTGGCAAAATTTTGGATAAAACCCTTCTACTTTAATAATAAAAAATTGTGATAATTATATATACGGCCCTAGTTACCATACGAAAAAGGCTACACACAATCGGGGATGGAGCTACACACAACTAAGTCACCACCTTATATTACCTCAAGCCCACTCCTCATCAAGATGAGAAGAGCAGGCAGAAAATGGCAGTCTGTATGGCCAGAGTGCACAGCTAATGAGGTGCAGGGAGGATGCAATCCCACAACGCCCACCATGCTACTCTCACTTTCACACGAGGCACTGTTTAAGCCTCGGATCTCCGCCCCTAACTACATGCCTGCAGCCGCCAGACTGGAGTCAAGTGGTGCATGACATTGCCCTTAGGCTCTGCTGAGAGAGGGGACATTCGGGAAGGGAGGGGAGCTGCCACTGCCACATAAGGCACTTGTATTGTTAATTTGATTTATGGAAGTCTCCTAAAATAAAACAACATCTTAAAAACAAGTAGAGGGCATGGGGATATAGATCAGTGCTGGTTAGTATGTAGATATTGCAGGGTCAGTCAATTCAAAGAAAAACAGTTGTTCTCTAATTGAACTTCTTGCTTTCTCATGCTAATTGATTATGTTAGAAGCTTTGGATACTAAACTGCTGTGTATGTGTAAACATCCTGGGATATCCTCAGGTATCTGCTGGAATTTTGTATAAGTGTTGAAATAATGTCCCTGTTCCTGACTTTCTGTAACTTTGAGTCACTCTCCCCCATCCCCCACACACACTGAGCAGGAATGATGAGGAACAGGCACACTGGTCCAGTGAACACCAATGATTGCCAGGTGCAGTGAATGCACTTCGGTTGGGGGATAATACGCAGCATGTTGGAGTACTTTTTATATCTATTTTTGTATATATGATGCCCACTGACAGCAGTGATGATATGTGGGGGCAGTTGTTCCAGTTTATACGTGAGGTGATTGCTGTGTGTCAAATGTGGGGTATCTATTGTATTTGAAATGTGTGGGGGCAAGATGGGGGGGGGGTGGAGCATCATCACAATGCTTGCTTTAGGCAAAGTCTATAACCAGCCCTGACTTTAGAGTCACACAACCACAATTTATTATTCTTACAGCAACCCTCACTGAAACAATGTAGGTGAGGGTTATAATCTATTGCCTACTAATAGCTAACATTATATTTACTAAATCTAAGCTGGCATTCAGGGCCATGTATGCTCACCAATGGCCTACAGCTCAGAATCACACTCACTATCTAATTATCACCATCAGAAAGTCTATAGAATGTTATGTAATAGCATTTTTCCTGAGTGGCTGTCCTTGTCACTTAATTTTCACCAGAACAGGAACTTTAATGCAGGTTTTCCTTGCCTGGGTTAGTTTCTTCCAGGTGCTGCCCAGTTCTCTTGCACAGTTACAAATATGCTGGTAGATTAATTGCTTTCTGCCTAATTGGCCATACAGTGTGCATGTGTTTCTGTTGTCAGAATGTAGCAATGGTTCAATGTTCTCTGTAAACACCACTGCTAACACTTCTGCTGCTGGTACTACTACTATTACTGCTGATAAATAATATTAATACAGCATTCAAAGTATTTTTGTGTGGAATTTCTCTTTATGAAACTCCACTTTTGTTGAGAGATAAGCAGTACCTTCAGTTCATTTGTCCCGGTTATTGCAACGTTTAAAATATTTCCCTAGTACAATGTATGGCACCAATATTTTATTTGGAAATAATTGTGCATTTTTTCTCAATTTCTCACTATTTTACAAGCCTATGATTTAAAACATAACAGCAATATACCCTCTTGACATACATATTAAAAAAGTTCAGTCCCTACGGTAACTATTTATGTATTTTTTTATGTTAATTTTTTTTAATAAAAAAAACACAAAACCTGGGTACTATAGGAGAGTGTGGGAGGGAAATAGTTAATGTTAAATGTAAATGCATGACTTTTTATTAAATTTTTTTTTAATGTAGGTGTAATTTTGCTATTTGGCCACAAGATGTCCTCATGCATTCCTTTCTGTTGCGTATTAGTAGTACTCTAAACAGGAAGCAATGGTGTCAAGAGTACCTGTTCTATGCATCTAATTAGTCTAGCAAGAAGAGGATAGTCTGCACTGTAGAGTATGGAGTCAATGCTTGAAATGCAACACAATTTGTGCCTATGGTCAGTTTTGGACAACACAGTTTTGGACAACAATTGAAAAAAAATGTTTTAATTTTTAAAACTCATACAATGTACATTTCTTCCAGAGTAAAATGCACTATACAGTAAATTACCTTTTTCCTATGTTACTGTCACTCAAGGCGATATATGGGTGATGTGATGTATGGGCAGACTGACCATGAGACAGATCTCCCTCTAAATGAATCTGATCGGAGAGTATCTATTGCCTGCCAATACACAGCAGACCAATTTCCGATAGATTTAATGCTGAAATCTAATGGAAATCGGCCTAATGCTGGAAATACACGGGTTGATTCTGGCACTCGATTCTGCGCCCCATCGTTTTGCCTGCTCGATTCTCTTATCTTCCCCTCGTTTTTCTTATCTTTTTTCAATTAACTTCAATGGTGAATCGAGCGGCACGATCGAACCGTGATCGGACATGTTGGAAATTATCTATCGAGCCATCTTAATGGCTCAGCATCGAGCCGTGTATTCCCAGTATGAGGCTGCCATCTCTGCCATCTGCCAGACTGCTCCCCAAGTCTAAAAATGTCCCCCAGTGCCCATGGTCCCTAAAAAAATCCCAGTGAGAGCAGACATGGCAGTGACGGAAGAGGAGGCCAAGAATCACGTCAGCAGAAAGGTGAAATTTGAAAGCACTGTACACGGGCAAGGGGGGACACTGGGCTGAGGGTCTGTCGGTCTTCATGATACCGAACACAGTTATCACCGCACACTGGATCGGGAATGACTGACCAAGATTTTCCAGCATGTCCGATCAATCTTTTCAACTGATTTCTGCCTGAAACATTGATCGGAAGGACATTTTGAAGCACTGATTTTCTTCCGATAAAATTATCGAATTGGAAGGTCAGTTGCCTGATGTATGGGCACCTTTACAGTAGGTAGTGAAAATCTGACAGATCTATCATGTTTTGGACTAGTCCAGGGATGTCAAACCAGTCCTTCAAGGGCCGAGGTCCTCCTCACACATTTTTTGATAAAGCTCAAATTAATTGATGGGTCTGAATCAGTAAAGATGTGGTCCATCAGGTAGAACACACTCCTCTCTTTCTCAGTCCATCCTAGACACTGGCATGGATCTGGCCCTCCAAGCCTGGAGTACGACACCTGTGGACAAGTCCTCCTCCTCAGTTATTTCTTTGTTTACAAAAGCACTTACTGAACTGCAGTTGCTCTGTTCAACCACCAAAATAATGTGCAAACGAGTAGGGAATCTGGCTAACGTCTTTGTATAGATCCTTTCCAGGGAGCACTTTTGTAAAGAAAAAAGGTAATTCTGAAAATCTACCATGGGGAGATGGACTAATGCCAAATCTGTCAGACCTGTCAGCTTTTTACTACATACTGTAAGTGACAGCAACATAGGAAAAATGTAATTTCTAGTGCATTTTACTCTGGGAGAAATGTAAATTTTAAATACATGTATTTTAAATTTTACAATTTTTCGTGCTAGTGGTCTTTTAACAGCTGGCTGCAAATTCTAATAGAAAGATAATTTTTTTAACACAAAAAGTGTGCCGCACTAGTATAGGTACAGCATTATGTCTTTTCTTTTTCATTTAAAGCAGGAGTGTAATTTCACTTTAAAAACAGATTCAACTACAGAATGCTATAGTAAATGAAAATCATTAAATCATCACAGACTACTTGTACACAACCCTACGCACAATGTAATGATATTGTTTGAATGGAGGATCATCCTATGGATTCATTTAATCCTAACTGAAAATATTACAGTGCTTATATTTCTTGCGATGGTCAGGTTCATAGCATGACCTCTAGTATTGTTAATCCTATTCTTTGAAATCTACATCTCTATTCATAGTTTTTTAGATCCTTTGATATATATACAAAGGTTTCTACCCATCCTCTGTTCTTCTCTAGGCTTAAATTAATGCCATTTTGTCTTCTCACGCAGGATGTTTGATGTAGGCCATAAAGCATTTTTGATCATAAAGAATTTCCTGAAATTTTGGCTTTAGATAGAAAAGAAAGACTGAAGAACAGAGAATGCGATCATAGCCTATTACAGCATTTCTGAGCAATTGATACCAACTTTGATTGTTTGTTCATTTGCGGTAAACATTATGCATGTGTTTTCATTTGCAGAAAAACATGAAAACATTTAATTATTTTATATGAGTAAAGTATGTTAATTAACTGTAAAAATATGGGGCAAGTTCAGCGTTACCATATTAGTTATGATTCATGAAAGTCATTGTTCAAAGAAAATTTTTAATTGCTTAGACATTATGCGTCAAATTAAAATTTGCATCATGCTCATTTCATATTGGAAATACAAGATGTAAAAAAGTGTCGCTTTGAAATAAAAAATGATGAAATCTATATTCCATAAGGTTCTGGACTTTTATTCATACTGGGGTTTTGGATTATGCCACCTGACACAATATAATTCAAAAAAAATTACCACTGTCATTCATCATAATATTTCAGACAGACCAGATTCCTGATAATATTTATCATTGCTGCTAACAGTGACTGCAGGCAACATTGGCTGATTATTTTTCTGAATTACCTAATTCTGCCACAACTACATCGCTACTTTTTAAAGAGGAACTCCAGTGAAAATAATTTAATAAAAAAAGTGCTTCATTTTTACAATAATTATGTATAAATGATTTAGTCAGTGTTTGCTCATTGTAAAATCTTTCCTCTCCCAGATTCACATTCTGACATGTATTACATGGTAACATTGTTACTGTGGGCAAGTTATGTAGCTGTTTCTAGCTGCTCTGGCTGTTACAGACAGCTTTAAACAGCCATTTCCTGTCTGTGAACCTTGTTACATTGTGGCAGTTTGCCCAGAGTACCGCGGTATTCAGAGCCTCTTGTGGGAGGGGTTTCAGCACAAAATTAGTCACACAGCGCCCCCTGATGGTCTGTTTGTGAAAATCATTCTATTTCTCATGTAAAAGGGGGTATCAGCTACTGATTGGGATAAAGTTCAATTCTTGGTTGGAGTTTCTCTTTAACATTCAAATTAACAAAATCAAATAAAAGCATTTAAAGTTTAATTTCCCTTAATATATTACACATTTGGTATTTTTTTTACCAAATTCTATTTCTAGATCTGAAGTTTGATATGTCGTAGTATAGTAGCTGTTTACCCTGTAGTACATTGTTTTGTACATTGTTTTTGGAGCTATTTCTCTTCTGAATTTAGGCGCAGAGGTTCCGCACCAAGTGGCACACAAGCTAAGTATGGGCAGTTTAGATGGTTAACATAGTTTAGGCTTGGCTACCACCGATACCAAAACTTGACTAAATGAATGAGGACAAAGGACATTTCTATTAACCACATTAATGTTTGTGGTTAAAGTGAAAAGTTTAAGCATGGTTGCTTTTATGCATAGGCAACATAGGCACTTGTCTAGGGCTCCATCTGCTGGAGAGGTCGACAAAAAGAATGTAAAATCCATTACTCTTGATGGAATTGGTATACACAGATCCAGTATGCATGATAAAAAGTAGAATGAAAATAAGGTGTAATCATGGGGCAAAAAGGTCACTGGGTAAGCTATTACACTTAGCCAGCCCAGAATGTGTTAGCAAATGTGTATCTACAGGGGTGCACATATGGCACATGCCATTGACACCTCTTAGGTTAAAGGACTAAGGATGCTGCTCCAGAGCGTACCTGGGGATCCCCTTAGAGATTCTTCTTCTCTCCACCAGATCACAGCAGCCACCTGGGGCCCTGTGTTAACTTGCTCTCCAAAATCACAAGACATGGGGGTGGAGATTAAAGCAGATCAGATAAGTCCCAGAATGTCAACTCTTTATTTTTGTGCGGGGCAAGAGTGTGTGTGTGTGCATTTGTGTGTGGGGGGAGGTTCCCTGCGCAATTGTTAATTGTGGGTATATACTGTATATGCTGCCATGTAACCATGAAATATTATTACAGGCCATATTTCACTTCAACTTGGAAACTTGAACCCAACCAGTTCAAGTTGAGACTACAACTTAAAATGAATCACACACCTTAAAATGTTTGAAGGGTGCACCCTCATCTACCCTCCACCTGGGTGCAGTTTCAGTGTTTGTTTTTCCTTAGATACATCACTGTAAATGATGTTTCCAGTTACCCACCATATTAACTGGGACTTGAGTAACATAATGGTGCCCATACATCAGACGATGTATGGACAGATCAACCAAGAGACAGATTTCTCTCTGATCAAATCTGATCGGAGAGAGCTCTGTTGTCTGCCCGTACACTTTCAGCATGAATTCTCTCTGGAATTGGCCTTGTGATGTTGCATGCTCCACTTTGCTGCCCCAATGCTGTCCCCCGATGTAAAATGTGCCCCCTAGTGCCCCGTGCAGTATATTTTACCTGTTGGTCTGTCACTGGCTCCAGGCTCCATCCTCATACATGTGGCCATGTGGTTGCCGGCGTATTATTATAATTATGTGGTGAGGGTAGAGAGGACCAGGGGCAAATACCTACCTGCCCCCTTGGCCCCACCCCTGTTGGCAAATTTATTCACAGGTAATGAAAGATTAGGATTGCGTGCAAATATGATTTGATAAAAGAAAGGTGCATTTTACTGATAAAAGTACAATTTAATGTTTGTTCTTGAACTTGAATTGACAGTTGTAGGGCATCCAGAGACTGACTAGTAGAGATGGCCCGAACCTCCGATTTTTGGTTCGCAAATCGGGTTCACGAACTTCCACAAAAGTTCGGTTTGCACTAACTTTCACGAACCGCAATAGACTTCAAAAAAGTGATGGAAAAGATGTTTCAAGGGGTCTAACACCTGGAGGGGGGCATGGCGGAGTGGGATAGACGCCAAAAATCTGGATTTGACACAAAACCTGTCACTTCTGTCAGATTTCTACTGCCTACTGTAAGTGACAGCAACATAGGAGAAAAGTAACTTATGGCGCATTTTACTCTGGAAAAAATGTACTTCTTATTTGCATATGTTCACATATTTAAAATTTTAAATTTTTTTGCTGTAGTGCCCCTTTAACATGCAAATCGACGGCAGGAACGATCGAAGCCCGAATCGAGCATGTCGGAAATAGTCGAATCGATCCCGGTGTGTACCCAGCATTTCTTTCTTCTAGGAAAAGCTGTCACAGTTTTATTTGTGTAAGTCGCATTAGCACTGTCTGCTATGGTCTGTGAAAACAGACTGGAGTTAAATAATTCTTGTCACCACTACCCTTCAGAGCTCCCCTAGCCACAGCTGATTTATTAAGAGCTGGGAACTCTGGAAAGCATCCAGAGCGAAAGAATTTGGCCCAAAAATGTTATTGACAGATTGGCAGCCATTCATCAGCAGTGCCTTGTAATGAGGGCATTAATGTGGAGAGATAGCCGTTAACAAGGTGTTAGACCTCAGTGGACAGCAAGCAAGCAGGAAGGGAATCTCATATGAAAATATCCTGCCCATGTGAAAAGCAATTTGTCTTATTTACAGATGGCCAAGGATGCATTTTCTTTTATCTTAATCCTT
Organism: Hyperolius riggenbachi; assembly: GCF_040937935.1. Taxonomy (NCBI): domain Eukaryota; kingdom Metazoa; phylum Chordata; class Amphibia; order Anura; family Hyperoliidae; genus Hyperolius; species Hyperolius riggenbachi. The sequence goes on from NC_090646.1 coordinate 462,539,805, forward strand.
TCCCTGAGAAGATCCTAGAAGTGGAGGATGCAGGAGTGCAGCAAACGGTAATAGAGGATGCTAGAGGCTACAAGAATAAAAAGCAATGAAGAGCTGTGGCTACAGATTTTCATACTAAAGTTTTTCTAAGAATTAGATCATGACTGGTGGTGAGGGAATTCCATAGCTATAATCTGCTGTTTTTAAAGTGAAATTCCACCTTTGTTGAGAAATAAGTCAACTCTACAGTTCAGCTCTACTAATTGATAGGGTTAATGTGACACCTAAAAAAAATGAGTTTTACTCACCTGGGGCTTCCCTCAGCCCCCTGCAGCGGATTAGTGCCCTCGCCGTGTCTATGCGATGCTCCCGTCCCCGCCGGCGACCACTTCCGGTTTCGCCGTCAGGATCCGACAGGTATGCGAACGCGAGTGATTATTTGTGTTCCCAGCCACAATATCGCCCCCTATGCTGCTATTGCGACCTCCTTGCAAAATAAAAAAAAAATAAGACTTGTGTTTTTTTTCTTCTTAAAATACAAGATCGTAATCTATGTCTATTTTCTTTTTTTCTTTTTTCTTCTGTTCTTGTTTCTTCCATTCTAATTGCAGAATGCTGTCCATGCCACCTTGTCCTGTTACATAGCTGCTGAACACTAACTGGGAATACTTGGCGGTATATTCAAATAGGTCCCAGTGGGAAATTCCAATAATCTTCAGTAGGGCGAGCTAATTTCCCACTGGGGCATATTTGAATTTGCTGCCAGGTATTGCCATTGGTTCAGCCCAAGGGATCAATTGGAAATTAATTGAAGTGGCAGGAGAGGGCAGTGGGCGTGGCATTCTGCAATCAGTAAGAAGAGTTGCTTTAGGAAAATGTATGCACAATGCATATTTTAAAAACGTGTGTGTTCATTTAATACAACCTTTTTTCACTGTCGATTTTTTTTCCCAAATCATTAGGTCTCTGGTAAATAGCTGGAGAGTCACAAGATGGCAGCTATTTTAATATCCTCGAGTGGGGGGCTGTACCAGGTGGTCAAAGTGTCTAATAGGCAGGGGCGCCTCTGGCCATTTTGTCACTCCAGGTGAGGAAACCTGTGGCGCCCCCCCCCCCCCCCCGTGTGCCCCCCACCTCCATAAAAATAATCGCACTGCGGCAGCATTTCACCAGAAGATAATTACAGTAGTGGTTCAGTGCAATGCTATCTATACTATGAGCCGCTGATCTACCGCCTCTATACCACTATATCCAATTGAAAAATGTACTGTTTGATCGGAATTTTTATACATTTTTGCTATGGATTGATCGAAAGTATGATCGATGTAGGTGGTTGATATTCACCAGATGTGATCATAGTGAAAGCATCTGTCGGTAAAAATGAAAGCATGTATTGACAGTTATAGGCTAGGGTTACTAATAACAAGATTGGGGTGATTAAATTCTGAGGGTAAGATGGGGGGGGGGTCAAAGTTGAGAGTGACAATGAACATTTACATTGCACTTTTCTCCAGGTGGACTCAAATTGCTTGACATCTAGGGACTGCCAAATTTTTCAACCTGTATAATACCTTATCTAGCTGTCCGCATGCAGTTTTTACAACGGTGAGAGTGCAGACAAAGCTTACCAGCTTCCATAGAAAGACACCATCCTCCTCTTCTGATGTGTTTTCTTTTCACAGTCATAAGGAGTTGCAGGACAGGAGTGCAGAGACACACTCTAGATCCCGAGATAAGACTAATTAGGGAATGTCATACAAAGTGTTGGAGACAAAAGGTTTGTAGATTCCTTATGAGAGGCTGAGCAGCAGATGCTTTCATTAGGACTTTTTCTCTCTGCACTCTTAGTTTTCAGTCTCCAAGGACAGGAAAAATAAACTCCCCCCCCCCCCTGGAAGCCGCCCCTAGATAAATTTCCTCACCAGGCAATTGCCTTATCAGCTGATGCCTAGAGGTGGCTCTGCCAATAGGAAATCTGCTACTGCACACTTGATTTCTAGAGTCCAACTGCAAAGTCCTAGACATTGATTGCAGCAGTGAACCAGGGCATTATGGGATAACCCATCACATTTTTCTACAAACATAATTTTTTGTCTGCTTCTGACTTTTCTGAAACAAATAACCAATTGGGGAAAACTCACTTTAAACTATTTTAAAATACAAACAAAATATGACTAGTTGCGTCCTTAAATAATTTCAGCACTGTGGCTAGCTCCTTTGATTGTACATGTTAGGTAGCTGAATACATCTTGTATATGGTCTTCTTAGCGTGTGATTGAGATCATCTGAGCATATTCCGGAGCAAAATGGAGTTTTCCTAGATCTTAAAGGGACACTGTAGGGAGAGGGAGGGGAAGCCTTTTCTCGTTTTAAAGTATGCCAGTTTCCCAGGTTTCCTGCTAAGGCTGTAGCCGATGGTCCGTCGTGGTCCCACTGTAGCCCGGGGCAGAAGCGTTTCCCTTTAGGTTTAATGGGGGAATGCATCCGTGTGCCCAGGATTATCGCGGACTGCTCAGAAGGGCGGTCCGCTTACTACATCGGATCCCACAGATCCATTGCCGCATGATAAGTGTGAACAGCTCCTATTTATAAAATAGGAGCCGTTTACTAAGGAGTGGCGAACGGACAAAAAAAAAGTTCATTCCTCCGCTCAAGTGGGAACAGAGCCAGAATGAGTATGAACATCAGTTGCTGTGATTAATGTCTGGCCACGTTACTGACATTCTTGTGTCAGGTGTGAGATTCAGACGCTACCACAGCCAGAGAGAGGCAGGCAATTGCATTCTTTAAAAATAAATAAATATGGCAGCCTCCATATTCCTCTCTTTACACTGTCTCTGTCATTACATATTCATTCTGTAAAAGCAATCAGATCATTAAGTAAGTGCTCTTTAATTGAGTAGCAACACTGTTACATTAATTTAACAAAGCAGAATAGTAAAGTGAAGTAACCTACAGTATGTACCATTTGGTTCTGCTCTTTCAGTGTTCCCGCTTTGTTAAATTTCTCTTTCAGTGTTCCTTTTGAATTTAAATGTTATTGGTTTGTAGGGGCTGCAAATATCCTTGTATATCATCACTACACATTGCCTACTTAAAAAAATCTTTAAGATATGATGTCTTAAAAAACACAAAATCTATCTTTTAATAGAAGCTATATTACACTTACTTTTTCAAGTACGTAATTTAATACTTAAGAAGAGCTAATTACCTCAATTTAACACCTGCGATTTTCTAGAAAATCTAGGATGGAATCTAGGACAGCTAATATATCAAATTCTACTAATCGATTGAAGAAAATCTAGCTGAGTTAAACTGACACTCTAATATCATGTTTCTTCAGCTAATGGACTTTGGAGGGATGTGTCCTCTTTACATATTATTCTCTAGCTCCCTGATTGACAAATTTCCCTGTCCACACATTCACCAGATACATGCTCCAGATGCAGTAGGAATCATTTTTCCATGGGTCTTTTTTTTTTTTTTTTGTTTTCCTTAATCCTTAATCCTGCTATAAACAACTGTTTGTTGTATAATTAGAAAATGGCACATGTAAAACATGACATATTTTGTTATAAACTTGCCGGGGCGGCACAGTGACATATCAGCTAGCCTTCTTGCTTTGCAGCTCTGGAGTCCCAGGTTTAAATCTTTGCCAAGGCACCATCTGCATGGAGGGTGTATGTTCTTGCTTCTGTGTGGGTGGTTTCCTTCTGCATCTTATAAACATACTAATAAGTTTATTGGCTAACAACCCCCTCCCCCCGAAAACTGAACTCACATTATGGTAATGACAGAATTACACTATGACAACAGTAAGGATTAGATGGTGAACCCCTCTGAGAAATAGTGACATGACAATGTACTTTGTAAAGCAATGGAGTAGATACCAGCACTATATAAATATTACTGTATAAATGCATTATAGTAATCTATTCTGCGCAAGTCTCTTTATAATGGAATGTCATAATACAACAATGCATGAGCGCTGCCTTCTACTGAGCATGTGCGGACCATACTCGTACATGCCCAGTGTAGATGTGCTTGTCCACAGCTTGTGTTCAGAAGATAAAGAGGGACCCCAGCGCTGTTGGAAGATTCAGGAAGCTTCTGGACTATCCAGAAGCTTACCACTACAGTATCTAACTTTTGTTTTAATTCTCACTTTGGGATTCCTTTAAAGTGAGTCTATTACATACCTCTGTGTCCTTCCTGCTCCGTGCTCTGTCCCCCCCCCCCACCCCCCTGGCTGCTGCACTGACACCCTGAAATTGGTGACGAGGAGCTTGTCAGCAGCTTGCACAAGAAGGGGCATCCTTTGCAGGAGAGGGACTGCTGCTTACTGCCAACTTCATCGTCAGGAACTCCCCTTCCATGCCCCTTCCTGCCTCTCCCCTAGCCTCCTCCTAGAAAAAAAAAGAGGAAGCAGAGCTACTGAACATGCTTTGAAGCACAGGCCCTCTTGTGCACTTCTCTCGTGATTGTGCCGTGACTGAGGTGAGAAACCCTGTTTTAAGGCACTTTTATCAGGTGGGACTTTGGGCAATAGAAAAATAACATGATACAGTGCACAAGAAGGTCTTACCCATTTTAGCTTGCAATGTAAGCAGATAATGGCTGTATGTAAGGCTCCGTTTACACTGATAAAAAAAAAAAAAAAAAGGAGCCTCTATAGTGCATATAACGTTTAATAAAACTGCAACTAAAAGAATCTCATTCTTACTTACAGACTGTGTAGTCTCATAAAACACACCAGCGACTCGTATCCTCCACTGTGGCCAGCAGCATGGATTTCTGTATCAGCTGATTGCGGGAGGGGTCGTGGGAGGACAGGACCCAAAGCTTTATCGTGCCAATAGCGCCATTACGTGTTTTTGTAGATTTCATTTCATCATCAGGTGAGCATTTTCCTTTTCCACTGACCAGGTTTTGATACTAAAATCAGATCGCATTTGATTCGCCTGAAGTTTCTGGTGCCCTTGTCTACTATGTTGTGATTTATAAGCAAACAGTGCATGCTGCATTTTTCCTGCATAGGTTTGTAGTCAATGGTAGTGCAGGGAAATAGTATACCAAAAGGGGTGCTATGCAGTTTTCTTGCAATTTCCTTATTTTATTAAATTTTTTAACTGTTTTAACAAATGGAATTGCCAAGGAAACACAAACATGATTGCAGTCCAAATACAAATTATTGTGAAATATGTTTCATGTTGCGTCTGAGCATGGCAACCGCCATGCTTAGGTGCAGCTACATGGGAAGCAGCCTGTTCACTGCCTGTGCCGAGAACTAGCAAGCGCATGGCCTGTAGACAGAAGCAGATTACAGGCAGTAAATGAATTGCCTTCAGCTGCTTGTGGAAAGGAGGTCTTGCTGGCTTAAATGGTCTAGGTCAGAAAATATGTTTGCCTGTTAGATTGTACTCACTTTTAAAAGAGGTAGTTCCAGAAGACTGGGCAAGAATATGAGAAATCCTGTGTGCAGGAGCGCACAGAGGAGGTGGATCGGAAATAAGATCATTAACAAGATGCATTTGGGATGGTAACTAACAATAACAAAATTAATTACATTTTCATTAATGAAACACATTTTAACTTAAAGAGAATCTGTACTGTCCGATTTGTACAATAAAAAACATACCAATCAAGTCACTGTGATCTCCTGGCTTCCACTTTGCCGTTTCTGCAGTTCCCTGACGCAATCCTGGCTTTTAATCGCCAGTTTTAGGCAGAGTTTACAAACAAAAAACATGGCCGCTAACCAGTAAGTGATGTATGTGTATATATATATATCATGTTACAGTATACTACAAGTTTTTTATGACCAGTGAATTATCTGCACTCCTGTCAGGGATTCTCACAGTTTCTCAGCATGACAAGCTGAAACAGAGAGCAGTGGCCTGTCTGCGAGGGATAAACAAAGCACACACACAGAGTCTGCAGGGGGCCTGCAGAGGGCATGCATAACTTCTCCCTATCACAGCAGAGGCAGCATTCCTCTCTGTGTCCACAAAGCCTGACAAAGGAAAGAAGATTAGTTATATTACAGAGACAGTGCAACTAGAAAAGGCTGCAGTAATCCAGAGCACATTAGAACAGGTATATGAACATATAGGATAGAAGAAATAAGGCTGAACATTTTGTTACAGAATCTTTTTAATCTACCACTATACAATGTTTTATCTATTTATCCAGTCCTTCATTTTTTTCCAGACTAACATATTTGTATTCAGAGTTTTCTCCATTTATAGCATGATTTACATCAACATCTGCCTATGAAATTGGACCAAAGATGGAAGTGATTGTCTGAAACAGTCCATCAGATCCGTATTAAATTTAAAAATATTGAGCCTGATTGATTATTCCAGGCAACTGCATGCTTTGTGCTCAGGTTTGGATTGTAATTATATATACACTATAGACTGTTCAGATCAGCACTGTACAGCCCAGTTCAAACTACAGAGCAACTCTAATGCTGGGTACACACGATACGTTTTTCCGCTCGATAGATGGATACGATAGATAATTCCCGACAAGTCCAATATTCTTTCCGATCGATTCTGTGCTCGATTTCCCATAGAAGTGAATGGAAAAAGAAAAGAAAAACGAGCGGAAGATAATAGAATCAAGCGCAGAATCGAAAAAATAATCGGGTGGAAAATCGATCAGAAAAACGTATCGTGTGTACCCAGCATAATGCTAGGTATACACCATACAATTTTCTGTTAGATTTTCTTAGATTTACCTGCCAGATAGACAGATGTTGGAAATTCTCTATCTAACCATCTATCTGCCCAGCAATTAGGAATTGTTGTACTCAGCAGGAGATAAACATAAGATAATGCACCAGAGATAATGACCAGTCTCTACAGAAAATAATCTAACAGAAAAATCTAACAGAAGAATCTAACAGAAAATTGTATGGTGTGTACTAAGCATTAAGGTCATACAGAGTAAAATTTTTCATTTTTTTCAATTAGATAATTTAGTTTGAATATTCCGTTAGATGGAATATAAAGATTTTTCCAACATGTCTGATCGGATTTTTATAGAAAACGCTGGATAATTGTTCATTTTTCTGAACAGTTTAACATTTTTATTGTACCGTGTATGGGTACCATTAGAAAGAACAACATGCACAATTCTGTTCAAAGCAAGGACGATGATTCTGCATACAGACTGAAGACATATAAGAATGATTCCTTTATTAAAGGTGACATGTGGCTTTGCTTTATTCTATTTTTCACTGCATTTCTTCTCTATTTTCACTTAGCTGGCCATATTATATTGCATTGGGGGTATTATATTGAGTTGAGGGAATGGATCGCACAAACTGATGTTTACATTCTAAAAAATTAATAGAGCAGGATAATAACACTCAAGGCTTCCATCACTCTGAGCCCAGCTAGGCCCCCATAATACCGTAATAATGGGTTTCTGGATATATTGTCAGGGATACATGAATAAAACAATAATACATATGCATACATAGGTGACAATGGGATTCCGCCTAGACCTGCTTCTCCGGTGAAAAATAGACTTTTCTTTCTGGTACAGCCTCCCTGTACGGACTGTTGTGTCATATTTACGACTCTGTTTTATATATTTGGTTTTCCAGAGGCTTAGTTTTGGAACAGATGCTTGGTTTCAAATGAGGATGATAATGAGATTGTAAGCTATGTTCAGGCAAGGATTCCAAGTCTAGATAGGAGACGAGTAAAAAGACAGCAGCAAGTCGGCTTCATGCAACAAATTCCATCTTAAGATCCACAATACACTTGTAAGAAGAGCGCAGTAGATCAATATAAACTATGTGCAGGATATTGCAGAGAGATCCTATCTTCTTAGTCATATGCTGTATATCCTGTATCCGAATAACATTAACCCTTCATTTATAGCTACTTTGGCAAAAAGTTGTGACTCGGCAGGAGAAACCTATAAGTATACTCATTTTAAAACTTTTGGGCATTTTTTCATACGTAGGTGTATTTCTGAAATAGCAAAATTATCATTTAATCCCGTTTCCTTTTTATCAACACATCCTCCATTATTTAAAGGACAGCAGAATTGAGAAGAATATGGAGATTGCCATATTTATTCCTTTTAAACAATACCAGTTGCCTGGCAGCCCTGCTGATCTATTTAGCTGCAGTAGTGTCTGAATAACACCAGAAACAAGCATGCAGCTAATCTTGTCAGGTCTGACAATAATGTCAAAAACGCCTGATCTGCTGCATGCTTGTCCAGGGTCTATGGCTTAAAGTATTAGGATAGGAACACACACTAGGCAGAATCGCATATACATTTTCCACTATCTGCTATGGAAAATGCCTAGTGCGTTTCTACCCTTAGAGGCAGAGGATCAGAAGGATAGCCAGTCAATGTGCATTGTTTAAGTGGTAATAAATATGGCAGCCTCCATATCCCTCTCACTTCAATTGTCCTTTAAAGTGGCTACAAGCAGGCAGAGGAGCATACTGTTATTTTATCTTAAATATTTCAGCTGCCAATTGAAAGCAAATTAAGCTGTTTATAAAAGTCTTATTCAATTCACCTTTTCTTCTAATTTTTCTCCTAGGCTATATTTTCACATTATAAATAAAATGTATTTTAAGCTACCAGCAAGCAAAAAAAAATTTTTGCTAGCACATTTTCACTTACTTTATGTTACTCTTTCAACTGCTGAGTGCTGGAGAGTTATTTTAAACAGAAGATTAAAAATTGTAACCTAAGAGAAAATATAGGAGGAAAAGTGAATTGAATAAGGGGCAATGTCTAGGTGATAATGGAGATAATAGTAGACACTGGTTCCCTAGAACTTCAATACATGAAAATGTACAACAAAGATAAAAATAAATGCTGTGAAAAAAATATAAAGGTAAAGTTAATGTGGTAGAAAGGTAATAACACTTTCAGGGGCGTAACTAGAAATCACTACCCCCACTTGCCAAACTTTGGATGGGCCCCCCATCCACCAACACCCACCCCCAATAGAAATTGGAAAGGCAGGGCAGGTGGTGTAATTAAAAAAGACAAAACATACTTACAGTATAGGTAGAAGGTATTGTTGCCCCCAGCATAGGTTAGCCAAGGGTAGGTGCCCCAGAATAGGTTAGCCAGGCCTCCCTCCTTCTGCTAAAAATGGCCTTGTGGGCCCCCACCAGGCTTCACCCCCCAGACCCCCCCCCCCCCCTTGCACCTGCATCCCTTGTAGGGGCAATTGTTATGCCCCCTGAACACTTTTAAGCCCTTGAAAAGGTATTACCAGAGACCCCACGAAAACATTTGTTTTTCCTATGGCAACTGCCATGCTCACTTACTTTCAGAGGGTAAAAGTTGTTACCTCTGCTGTATAAAATATTGAGAAGATATTTTATACCAAAACTTATACTACTGCACTTATACTGTTTGATAATTTGTATATGGCATTCCATAGGCCAATTCAAAGAGTACACAATAATATTTTTGAAAGTTAAAATATGCCATTTCTATTTTGATGGCGGTATAGCTGCATTTATCACTAGGCACATCAGGCACAGGGTGCCAGGGCTGCCTGCAGGTATTATTGCCACCATATAATTTGGAGATTAGAAAGTTCTATTCCTGTTTATACAGTGGATCTTGTGTAATAGTAAGAAACCTTATTTTTTTTCAGAGCACTTAGTTCCATCTATATTGCAGGAAGTCTTTTTGCTGCCTGAAGTGCTGCTTGGCATTGACTTTGTCACTCTGATATCAGAGGAAGTCAAAGTGAAAAACATCACTTCACATTCTTTCTACTTAAAGTGATATTCCAATGTAGGTAAACTTTTGCTCTAGTCTAGAGTATCAGCGCACCACAGATCTTTTTCTAAATTCGTTTTTAAAACATACATTTCCACTCTAATTACCAGCCTAAGGGCCTGTACACACTGCTGCGCTTGCGCTTCGTTTTTAAAAACGCATGTGTTTTTAAAATCGCAAGGTCTTTTGAAAAAGAATGAAAATCGTGATGACTTGTACACACTGGTGCGATGCGTTTTTAGAAAAACGCAATCACAGTGCCTACTGCGCTTTTTTAACGCAGCGCTTGAAAAACACATTAAAAACGCATGCGTTTTTGCCTGCGTTTTTCAGAAGTCAGTATCCCAGAAGACTTTGCAATTTCCTGATTCCTGTTGAAATGTAAACTAGAAAAAAAAAAACCAAAGGATTCTTTATCAGCAATTACAAGAAAAACACAAACACATCAAAAATGCAGGCAAAAGCACACGATGCATTTTTAAAACTACATGCACTTGCGATTCTGCTTGCGTTTTTCAGTGTGTACAGGCCCTAATATGAATTTCCAAAAATCCCCCTAATCACAAATTGCACTCTTTACAGGCCTGGACTCTGAAACTGCCCAGAAATGTTCTTCCAACTTCCTACACAATTTCAGGCACAAAGCTGAACTTCTTGTTGCTTTTTCTCCCTATAACTATACTAAATGAGTAACTGGCAGCAGCACAAACATCCCAAGTCTTACAAATTGTTCAAATTACTATTTGAGGTGACTGTATTTTTCTGTTAACAAAAAAAAAAAACGAGGGCTGGCAAGCAAGGGTGCACCTAGGAAGGAACAGCCCCTGCTATCGCAGAGTGGCCCAGAGCTGTGGGGACCCAACTACTAACCTTCCCTTCCTCCAATACAGGGGACTATACTTCAGATCCGCTGTTTTTGTGGCTATGCTTATTATGGGTGTGAAGATTGCGATATCCACACTTGTTTTATGACCTTAGTGGAAGGGGCCCCTAGGCCATGAAGGGCATCAAGGGGAGGCAAGGGAAGGGTGTGAACTTTAGCGGCGGCCATCAAAGTTTTGCTGGGGGGGGGGGGGGGGGAGGGGCATGAATTGTAGTTAAACAACTCCTGGCAAGCTAAAACGGGATGTCAATTATAAGTATGTAAACCCCCTAAAATATCTGTCACATTATAAGAAGGTACATTTAGCAGATGTCTTAGCCGAGTGTGTACACTGATGTGGTCCACTACTCTACTACTGCTATTGATATAATACAGAATGCCTGTAAATTAATCAACATGATCAAATGACCCTCAAGCTGTCAGGCCTCTCTAAGATGAACAGCTAAATGGTGTGTTAAATATGCCATTTAGCTGCTCAATTGCTGGTGTTAAGCACCTTCCAGTTGCCAAATAATGCAACCAAATGGTAGCATTTGTGTCCACAAGCGTATCAGCGGTTGTCACACAGTGTGGTTACTGCCCAGTAAAAAGCGATGCACGTTGCATGCAGTGCCAGCTGCAAGCACCCTACACATAAACAGGAGTGGCTGACAAGCAGTTAAGTGTACTACTGTCAGTCTTTTGTCTGAAAGAGCCCTAAACTAGGCCTAGATACATATGATGTTTCTAATTTTAAGAAAGCTTTTAATGGTTGGCATGATAGCAGGGATTGTGGGTAAAAAGTTGTTCTATATTTAGAAAGTGATGCAGGACTTCACAGAGTAGATATAGACCAGTAAGAATAAAGCATAAATCCTACTACAGATACAATGATAATCCCATATTCTCCAACCCCATCCATGATTTAAATGCTTGTCCTTTTTTTTAAATCTTGTACACCTATCTTAACCACTTAAAGACCACAGGCCGTAGATCGCAGCATTGTACAGTGTAAATAGAGACGGTTTTGCCGTCTAACAGCCGCTGGGATACTGATGACCGAATGGAACTGCGTCATTCAAGCGGAGATGCGCGCGCATTGGCGTGCACAATCTCCTGCAAAGCCCCGCCCCAGGACTTCACGCCAATTGGTGTTGAGTGGTCCTGGGGCTGCTGCCGCGTCCACAGCAATTGGCGTGGAGCGGTCGTAAAGTAGTTAAAGGACATCTGAGGTGACATGTGACATGATGTGCTAGACATGTGTATGTACAGTACCAAACACACAAATAACTATGCTGTGTTCCTTTTTTCTTTCTCTGCCTGAAAGAGTTAACAATTAGGTATGCAAGTGACAATTTCTGTCCCGATCGAATTTCCGATTGATTTCCTTTCCCTTCTATGAAAACAATAGGATAAATGTTTAGAAAATTGCAAAATCAATCGAAATTCAGATTGGATATGTTGGAAATAATCGATCTGGCAGGTAAATCTGCCAGAAAATTGTATGGTGTGTACCTAGCATAAACTGTCATTTGCTATGTTAAGAAAGGTGCCTACAACTGGCCTTTAAAGGGCAAGTGGTAGTTCATTTATAAGTACAAAATCAATAGAACTGAATCTGTTTATCTTTTTGTGTGTCTATAATATGATTTATGACACTTTCATCGAACTGACCATTTTTGAGGCAAGCTTTTTGCAAGTGAAATGAATGATTCA
>NC_090646.1:462876695-462901695 GCF_040937935.1 Hyperolius riggenbachi
CGTTAAAAGGTGCAGAGATTTACAGGAATGGCTGCAGACATGTTTTCCCATAATCAGCGTCTTTGTGCCAGCTCTTTAAGTTTTAATTAATCCTGCAGATTTTCTAAGCAGACTTTTTTTGGTTGCCCCAGACACATTGCATGTACTCTCTCTTTCTTGTTTTCTTAATTAGTATTTATTTCTGATACAGCATTCCAAGAAAGCTTGTTATTTTTGATGATTTCATGCTATGAAAACTCCACACATTTGTGAAAACAAAATCAATAAAAAAAATTGTAAAATTGCAATGGAACTAATGATATTATGCAAATTGTGTGGATGGACCGTAGAAATATGAACTGGCATGTATGAACAGTTTCCTAAAACACAACTTTACGGGTTGATGTCTGTGTCTTTAGGCCTGATGCACAAAAACTCAGTTTTAGGGTTTTGCTGATTTTTTTTTGTCTTAGAATTCATCTATATTAAGGGGGCACTATCCCAAAAATGTTGTAAAAAATTTCAATAAATAAAAGGTGTACATTTTTCCCAGAGTAAATGTGCTATAAATGTTTTACTTCTTATGCAGCTGTCATGCACACTAGTTATTGTAATCTACTAGCTCTGAACCTCTTACCCACAGGTTTTGGAGTAGTCTATCTCCTCGTGGGGAATTTCTCAGGATTTCTTTTATTTTCAAATGCAATCCTTAAATGACAGTTGCTCAGTCCAACTGCCAGAATAGTGTGCAGTTAGTAGACAGGCTCTTTGTATAGGTCATTTCTAGATTTCAGCTGCGTCAGATTATAATACCGTACTGTAGCTACATAGGAAAGGGGAAAACATTACAGTATGTTTACTCTGGGACTAATGTACATCTTAAATGTATGTGTTGATTTGTATTTAAAACTTTACAGTTTTTCGCCATTTGTTGTTGTTTTCCAGTTTTTGCAACCCCATGGCCCACAGCACACCAGGCACATTTATCTTCTACTGCCTCTTAAAGCTTTTCCAAGTTCATGTTTGTTGCTTAGATGATACTATATAACTATCTTATTCTCTGTTGTCTCCTCCTACTTTTGCCCTTGATCTTTCCGAGCATCAAGTCCTTCTCCAATGAGTCTCGCCTTCTCATTGAGTGTCCAAATTATTTCAGCTCCATCTTCAGCATTGCTCCTTTCAATGAACAGTCAGGGTTAATTTCTGTAAGGGTTGACTGATTGGATCTTCTTGCAGCCCAAGGGACTCTCAAAAGTCTTCTCCAATAACACAATTCAAAGGCACCAATTCTTTGACGCGTAGCCTTACTTATGGTACAACTTTCATAACTTTTCGATATAGTGCCCCTTTAAGCACCCATTTAAAAATTGCATCACTATTGCACCTAATTCTGCACTAAAATCAATACATTAACTTATGTTGTGTGAAAAAAATAGCTCTATGGGAGGTGCACATACAGGTCATTACTAACTCTCAGTGCTCTTTGTATGGCCTGAGGAAGCGGGCTCATACGCGTAAAACGCATTGCAATTTTGGAGCCACAAATGAACAGTTTTTTGCTGATAAAACTGAGCGTTTAGTCTTCTGGGAAAGTAAGTCCACCACTACCTCCCTTTTTAAACTGCTTTTAATTATTTTACTCTATACTAAATTCCTTGTAGGTGCAAACTTACTTGGCGAAATAAAAATGATTCTGATTCTGATTCTGGTGCCTCTGTTTAATTAGTATATCAATGGTCAGATAATCATTGTAGGTTCTTATGAAAAAGACAAAAAAGACACAGAGAGACCGGGAGCCCGATCTGGTGTATTATCCAAGGGGCACCAGAAAAGGTGTAATACTTGAGGTGATATACTCACAATACACTGGTTGCTAAGCAGCAACAAGGCGTTCCGCATGTGGGGAAGTACCGTCCCCACTCGGCCTTGCTTCTAGTGCTCTAGTAGGTCGCAACTCCGGAAAAAGACAGGACACCGGGAAAGATTCCAGGGGTCCTTTCCCCTGGATTAGGGGTTCAATAACTGGGATAGAGGGAGTTAGGAGGCAGCTTTGAATGCTACACCTTCAACCTCTGAGGCCTCTTGCTGAGTCATTCAAGGGCACATCTAATGACCTGAGCAAGCGGTTATGACCGCGAAACGCGTTGTCGAATTGTGCCATATTAAATAAAGCCTGAGAAGTTTCTTATTGCAACTACCCTACGCGTGAGTGTGACTTCCTCAAGGTACACTAACCAATATTCTATTATATCTGAAGTACAAGTCTTAAGATACAGACTACTTGCCCGGGCGCCTCCTAACTCCCTCTATCCCAGAGAATCATTGTGTTTGTGTTTTTCAGGTTTATATTCTACAGCAGGCTATTGAAGTTGGTTTCCAGGGTGGAGTTGTATAGTGAGTATCTGTAATATTCATCTATTGTAATGCACCTGCTTTTAGGAAATAGAATAGAATAGATACTGTGGTTCAAACAGGAGGCTTATTATTCTGCTGCCATGGCTTAACGTGTATTTTCAGATGGACAGAGATAATCCAGTTTATTAATAACAATTAGTGATATGACTTTTTGCAAGCCTGCTAAGAGGATGTTGTCCACCCAACCACATTAGCAGAATTTCCCTATGGACTTCCTCATCGGCTCACCTCAACCATACTAGTGCCAAGTTCTGTTTACACTTTATCATTATAAGATACTAGGTATTGATAGATGGTATCAGGTTTCAGGGGAATCACTTAAAAAAAAATATAGGGATGCTTAAGCCAACAAAAAAAAAATCAGTTTTATTTACCTGTGGCTTTTTGAAGTCGCCTGCAGTCATCCTGTGTCCGCGCAATTCTTCATCGACCCTCCAGCAAGTAGCTTCGACCTCATGAAAGCTGGCTGGTCCTGGTCAGTTGGAGGCTACTGCTAATGCACGGCTCTGAGCTGTGCACACCCTGAACTCGCATGCGCGGTAGCAATTTTCCCATACTGCGCATGCACAGAACCCTGCAATGAGGAGGCGCGTGGCTGGCCAGCTTTCAGGGTGTTGCCGCTGCTGGCCGGGGAGCCTCTTTTAAAATTATTATTAACCTTTAGACTGCCTCGGACATTTGTGGGTATTTCTGTGTTTCCACATCCAATAACCCACAGATGTCTAAAGACATTTTAGTACAAAACTACTTCTGCCTATATGTCTATAGGCATTTATGTTTCCCCACATTCCTGAGCCATGGATGTCTAGTACAAAGTTTGGCTAAGTGCCAACCTTTTAATTGGCTTGAGATCTGAAAATAATTCCAGGTTGATGCAGAATTATGCAAATGTTACTGAAAATCCATGAAGCTGGAAAATGGACCAAATGCTTCCAGCGCAAGACTTAATGAATCCATTTACAGTTTGGATTAGTAGAATTCTTTACCATAATTATTAACATAATTGTCAATCATCTGATTATTTATTTGCACCTCAATGACAATCCCTACTGATTAATGTGGACTTTGGTACATGAAGATTTCGGCAAGAAATTTTCTAAACACAATTCAAACTTTAAAAAATAAAAATATGCTGGCAGTCTGAGGGGTAAATCATCAAAAAGAAAAAAAGACATTCCCCATTCATGTTCTTTTAAATGTTTGGCTTCTGATTGTAACCAAAGACTTTGTTTGGATGAGTTTTTTGTTGCCCTTGTGTTTGCATGGCTTGTCTTTAGATTCTCTGGTGTCTTCCCAAAATTGTGTTCTCTGGAAACACTTCAAAAACATATTAGTGCTGCATAAAAATGTAAAATAAATAAATGAGGAAAAAAAAATTACGAAATCATACCCTGAAAAAATGACCAGACTCTTCAGACATAGGTTACGCCCTCATTGCAGCTTAATCTGCCCACAATAGACTGTCGCCGTTTCGAGCGGATAGACCGTTCTTTGTCAAGTGGTAGCATCCTCAGACATAGGTTACGCCCTCATTGCAGCCCAATTGGGCTGCAATGAGGGCGTAACCTATGTCTGAGGCATCTTTTATCCATTTGTATGCAGCAAAGAGCTATTGCTACTACTGAGCTATAGTTACATCTCAGATGCTTCTGGATACCATGGCGATGTTTTGTTCACATGTCCTGTGAATAAACAAACCTGATTTTTAAGAAATGGCCAGTGCTGGTCATTTTTTCTTGGTTTACGTCAAGTCTGTGCAAGCCACACAGGCTAGACCTGGCACGGCCATTGAAGCAAGAAAGAAGTGCTGTCTGAGAAGTATAACTAAATCATACCCTGAAATTTTCAGAAGGGCACTATTAGTTTTTGTGGTAGCAGGAAAAAGGGCGCAGGACGATGGTGGACGAAAAGGGCACCGCCATAGACTTTAATGCAATTGTCTTTAGTACGCCAAAAAAAGCAGAAAAAAGAGTGCTGTGAAAAATATCTTTAACAACATTAGAACATTATAGTTTCTGAAGTAGTTATCATTTTAGAATCTTGAAACGTTATAGTTTTTGTCATATTATTTTGTTTATATGTACAGATTTTACATTATCAAAGATATCATTTCTATGCGTAAAAGGTTATTTCTGCAGAGGGAGTGGTTAGGGTTTGGCCACACCAGGAGGAGTGGTTAGGGTTAGGCACCACCAGGGGGGTAATTAGGGTTAGGCACCACCAGGGGAGTGGTTAGTTTTAGGCACCGCCAAAGGAGGGTTCTGTGTGAGAGTAGGGTTGGGTTGGGTTAAGCTGTATTTTTTACATAACGATTTTTAACATTAATATGTTTTCGTTATTATTTCCCGTCTGTAATTGCAATGGTAATTTCATTAACCAAGTTTGACAACAATGTTTATCATTATCAGATTTCGTTATCCACCCGCGCCATTTTGTTATCAACCCAAGCCCTTTTTTCACTGCGCCCTTTTTTCGTGCACGCATTTTTGTATTGCATATGAGTTGTCTCTTTTAGCCTCAAAAGCCAGGTGTTGAATGTAAATCAGCAGTAAAAAATGGGTCCATAACTGTCTATAACTGGGATGTTTTCAGGGCATCTATATTTCCAGCATGGTTTCTCTACCGCATTCACGGATATTTATACACTGCTGGATGCAATTAACACAGGAATCGAATGAACAATAAAAATGAAGCAAAGAAAGATGGAAAAAGAATGAATTATCTTTATAAAAGGCAATGTAAGATGCAGATCCATTAGTTAAGTGAAGAAATGCCACTGATAATACATTTCCAGTTAACAGTTTATTATTTTTGCTTTTTCTCCATTCAGTATTTTGAATTTAGAAGTGTAAAAATATGGCTTTGCTGCATTCCTAATACCAGGAGAGGTGATTTATTTTGCACTGTACTTCAGCATTCCTAAACAAACATAAGCTATAAATTAAATAAAATCATGCTTCCCCAGTGCAGTCAGTGCTCAGCATAATAACACAATATGAATTTGGCAGGAAACATCGAAGGTAGTTAATTATAATAGTGTAATTAGCACGACAATAAAGTACACAGATGTTCTGTTAGGCAGATCATCTGTAAAGTGAAATATATGTTATTCTGACAATATTCACTTTATGATCCCACCAGAGGAAAACTGCCCAGTCAAGCCTAGAAACACTAGTGATTTGGGCAGAAATTTGTCCATCAATCAATGTGTAAGTCAAATGACTAAAGCCAAGAATCGCATGCAGGAAAAAGGAATTGAGATTTACAAGAGAAGAATAGGGGTCATTTATGAAGATGTCATCTGTATCTCTCTTCCTGAAGCCATTTCTGAGAAGGACCTTGTAGAAACAATGCAGCTGTACCATAACTCCAGCAGCTGTGTTTTTTGCAATGTAAATTGCTTTTTGTTGTGGTCACATGTACAGTGTATTGGCAAGTATGGAGAACCGCAATGTCCGACCGCAGGTACTACTTGGCTTGCCTGGCTTGGCTTGGCCGTGCAGAGTCAACGGACTGCCAGTTGGCACTGCCTGGTAAAGGAGCTTCGGATAGCGGTGGCAGTCTGATTGGCAGCCAGGAGGTTATTCTTCAAGCACGAATATAGAAGAAAGTAAAGTAGACGGAAGAAGTGACAGATGAAAAAAAAAGAATAAAAAAGGTGGGAGGGAGGGTTAATATATTTTTTCATTTTTTTTCTTTTAATGCTAAAAAAGGTTGGTGGTCAAAAACGACCCCATTTATATATTTAAAGGACTGGCATCTGTGCTCTCCTTATTAAAGGAGGCTCCTAGATGCCAACAGAAGCCAGCAGCAGATGAGTGATGAGGGAATGTTGTCCCGAATTTGCCTCATAGCTTTCTCGTGGCCATATATTGTTGTAAATATTCTCATTTGTGGGAAAATTTGACATTTTCGTGAAAATTATGGAAAAATAAAAATGTTAGTTTCACACACACAAAACACACACGCACGCACGCACGCACGCACGCACGCACACACACACACACACACACACAACACACACACGCACGCACGCGCACACACACGCGCACACACACACACACACACACACACACACACACACACACACACACACACACACACACACACACACACACACACACACTACACATGATCTGCCAGATGTTTCCTCACAGAGTTCCCCTTAAATAAAATAAGCAACCCCTCTCCCTCCAATATCCCTGATGTCTAATCTATTCACCTGTGTGGTGACTCCTCCAGTGACGATCTCCTGCCAGTGCCCCTGCACTGCATCTCCCACCTCACACTGAGCCAACTAGAAATGAATTCTAGGTGATGTGGTTAGAGTGTATATCACGCCACATCATCTCTGGACCAACTGCAGCTGGCCCAGCGTGGGCTAACATATCTCCGCTGCCACTCTGCCTTCAGTGATCTTAGAGGGGGGAAATAAGCACAACACAGAGCTGGCAGCTACCAGTGGGCTGCAGCAGGAGGCGCCCATCATTTTGGCGCAGGGATTTAGAGTGGCGTTAAATACTATTCTCCCTCGGACTCAGAGGGAGGAATAATTCGGGGTCCAGCAATTGCCGGCACCTGAATTACAATGCTGCGTGGGGCAGGGCCGCCATAAGAAATTTTGGGGCCCCTCACACATCATCAGGCATGGACCCCCCTCCCTTGGCCCACCCACTGGTTGCTGTGTCCGCCCACTCGCCACCCCACCCCCGTGTCCGTGCATGAAGTGGGCTGTGGCTAAAAATGTGCATGGCTCCAACACTGAAGAAAGCGGCATGCACAGCGTGATGCGACCAAAAAGTGGGCGTGACCATAGAATGTTGTGGGTGGAGCTAAATACTAAAAAAAAAAAAATACAGGTAGTCCCTGGTTAACAAATGAGATAGGGACTTGTAGGTCTGTTCTTATCCTTTATCCGTTCTCTTTTGTCCCCCTCTTTTCTTCCTGTGCCTCTTTTGTCCCCCTCTGTCTCACTCCAGTCTGTGCCTCTTTTGTGTCCCTCTGTGTGACCTCATGTTCCCGTCCTAGCAGCGCAAGATTGCACATCTTTCCCCAGTGTAGGTAGCCTGGTGTATATGCCCCCAGTATAGGTAGCCTGGTACGGGTGGTGCACCAGTATAGATTAGCCAGGTACAGGCACCCCAGTATAAGTAGCCAAGTATAGGTGGTGCCCCAGTATAGGTAGCCAGGTACAGGTGGTGCCCTCAGTAAAAGGTAGCCAAGTATAGGTGGTTCCAAAGTATAGGTAGCCAGGTATAGGTGGTGCCTCAGTATAAGTAGCTAGGTATAGGTGGTTCCAGCCCCAGTATAGGTAGCCAAGTATAGGTGGTGCCCCAGTAAATGTAGCTAGGTATAGGTGGTTCCAGCCCCAGTATAGGTAGCCAGGTATAGGTGGTGGCCCAGTATAGGTAGCCTGTAGCCAGATATAGGTGGTGCCCCAGTATAGAAAGTCTGCTGTAGCGGGCTCACTCATCTGCTCCCCACGTTAAAGCGCTGATGTCACTCTTCTCTCAGTGCTGTAACACAGTGTGCTGGTTAGTGAGCCACAGGCCCGAAGCCAGCACATGCTGCCCTTCCAGCGCTTTGTGGAGAGGGGGCAAGGCCCCCATAAGCTCTAAGCCCCTCACTGCAATGTCAGTTGTTACCCCCCCCCCCCGATGGCTGCCCTGGCCATTACATTATGTCTATGGCGAGCCCAGGTCAGGCACAGCGCAGGGAATAGCGAGCTCCAAAATGAGCTGCTGTGCCGGGAGAGGAGGGGCTTTGTGTAAGAATATAGTTAGGTTAGGTCATAGTAAAATATCAGTAAATGTAACTGACATTTTACAAATGAATTAGGCAGTGGCGTAGCTAAGGAGCTGTGGGACCTGGTGCAAATTGTACATTGGGCCCCCCCAAGCACTTTATACATAACAATTGATACTAACCACCGAAACCTGTATTAAGGACAACCACAGTGTCAGAGGTCTGGCACTGTAGCTTTAATTGATGAGCAGCAAGTGTACATACATAAGTGATGGATCATACACAAAAAACAACATATATGCTTTGTGAGTATGGATGTTACTTATCGTGCTCTGCGGGAGATGGGAGGCAGCTGTGGATGCACCCACTGGCGCCCACAGCTGCCTCCCATCTCCCGCAGAGCACGATAAGTAACATCCATACTCACAAAGCATATATGTTGTTTTTTGTGTATGATCCATCACCCATGGATGTGCACTCATCAATTAAAGCTACAGTGCCAGACTTTTTTGCTTTTTCTTTTTTGAAGATTTTGCAGTGTTGCCTTTTTCTTGAGCACGTAGCTTCTGCTGGAGTTTACCACCAATATACAGCTGTCATTATATCCACTGCTTTTACTGAGTGCCTGCCTTCCTTCTTTTGGTTACAGTGTCAGAGGTGCCAGAAGGGGATGGGGAACAGTTTGTTAATGATTACTGCTAACCAAAGCATCTCTAGAAGTGATTATTAACAGCATAGGACCAACAGAGAGCTAATACTGTGGTTGAGGGTGGGCCCCTTGCAGTCACTACCTCTGCACCCCCTTTTGTTACGCCACTGGAATTACGTAGTATAATATCAGTAATATCATCAATATTCTATCGGCTATTTCCTGCTTCCCTTTCAACGGGTGCCTTTATTAAAGGGACTCCGAGCAGTGCAAAAACTATGGAAAGATGCATATCATTTTAAAGCTCTCTTTCTCTTACACAGGGGGACTTACACAGGGCGACTTTTTCTCAAAGTCAGCAGCTCCATTCGGCAGAATGGAGCTGCTGACTTTAGGAAAAAGTCGCCCTGTGTAATACAATGTAACTATGGAAAGATGGCTATCATTTTAAAGCGCTCTTTCTCCTCTTTCTGGCGACCCCTAAATCGTCACCCTACGCCTTTTAGTTTTCTCTATTTTCGCGATCGAAATCGCGGCCGCGGCAATTTCAATTGCAAAAATAGAGAAAACTAAAAGGCATAGGGTGGCAATTTATATATCATTGGAAAGAGGAGAAAGAGAGCTTTAAAATGATATGCATCTTTCCATAGTTTCTGCACTGCTCGGAGTCCCTTTAAATATATGCACTTAACGGACTATAGTATCTCAATGCAGTGTGTTTTCGGCAGTGAAGCATACTTTTCATTGACTGTATGCCAACTGTATGCAACCCAAAGGTTGCATAATGTGTGGTGTGACTTCAGTTGCATTCCTGTTTTTACAGGAAACACAACCAATCTCCCAGTATGAACATTGCCTTAGACGTTGGTTTTAAAAAAAAATATATTAAGCAAGAGGTTTGTGATGGCTGATAGGGCTGATCGGAACAGCTGAATTCTGATTTCGTCGAAATTTCGTGTACCGAATGCGAAAACCGAGTTTCGTGTTCCGAATTTTCGTGTTCTGAGTGCATTTCTATTGAATTAAATAGTGTTAACTTCTGCGGTTAATTGTAAAGCCCCCGTACATGCTATCATCACCAAATTTGGCAAGTATGTTAAGCAGATGAGTAGGAACATGGTAAAAAAAATGTTTGTGAAAAGAGCTTATAGTTTTTGAGCAAATCGATTTCAAAGTTTCATAAGAAATTTTTTTTTTAAACTGTGTCAAATGACACTGCTGCAGAACAGGTTACTGCATTCCGAGTTCTGTATACATATTGTATACATTTCATGAAAACAGACAGGGTGGGGTCCCCCCTCCCAAGCCTCCTTAACCCCTTGTCCCCCATGCAGGCTGGGATAGCCAGAATGCGGAGTCCCGGCCACGTGGGGCTTCGCACCCTGAGCTATACCAGCCCGCATGGTCCATGGTATGGGGGGCTCTGGAGGAGAGGGGCGGCCAACCTCCCCCTCTTCCCCAGAGCCCTTGTCCAATCCATGGACAAGGGGCTCTTCCCCACCTCCGGTGCCCCAGGAGGAGGTGGGGGCCGCCGACATCCTGGGGGGTTCATGGTGCCATCCGGGGTTCCCCTTTAACAAGCGGACCCCGGAAGCCGCCCCCTCCCCAGGAGAAATGAGTATAGGGGTACACGGTACCCCTTACCCATTTCAGCAGAGTTAAAAAAAGAAATAAAAACACGACAACGAAAAAAGTCCTTTATTGTTCTAAATTAACCAGGGATACTTACCTTGGGATAATCTCACACCAGTAACCTCAGGAGTGGTCCCACGCCAGTATCCTCTTAGGACATCTCACCACCCTCCCACACTGACGAACTTCCACCACTGAATGGTCACAGTCAGCCTCTGCATCTGTATAGCAGAGGGTGAGAACACGAAAATGTTGCCTTTAAAACAAGAAATTTCGGCAAACAGTGATGCAATCAAAATGGCCACTGGGAAATCCCCGATCGCTGGAGGCCACACTAGAGTGGCGAAACCAGTGATTTTTCACATAGATGGTGGGTCCAGGTGACCAGAGCAGGAGGTGCCCTAATCCCCTGGACCCACCCATTCATGTGAAATAACGCATATTCTGACACTCTGAGGTGGCCTCCGGGGAACGGGGATTCCCCAGCAGCCATTTTGTTTATGACACTGTTTGCCGAAAATTCTTGTTTTAGCAAACAATTTTCGTGTTTCTAGCTTATGCAATACAGATTGCAGAGGCTGTCTACCGCCATTCATCCCCAGGAGTTCTGCAGGATCGGCAGGTGCGCGGGACCTCCTAAGAGGATAGAGGGGGCACCGCGCAGGAAGGTGGGAAAGTAGGCACAGAGCGGTGGGGAGGGGGGGAAGCCTCCCCTCCTTCACCTAGGGCCCCCCTTGCGCACTCCCCCCTACCTCCAGAACTCCAGCCAGCCAGCGGAACGGCTTACCGAGAGCGATAGCTCTGTGTGCCGCTGGTCTGGTATTCTGCACTGACACTGTCCAATCACGCTCTCGCAGTACTTCCTGTGAGAGCGTAATTGGACAATGCAATGCAGGAGACCAGACCAGCAGCGGCACACAGAGCTCTTCTCTCGGTAAGTTATTCCCGCTCGCTGCCGCTGCTGGCTGCAATTTTGGAGGGGGAGCACGGAAGGGGGACCCTAGGTGAGGGAGGGGGGAAGGCTTCCACTCCTCCCCGCCACTCTGTGCCCACTGCCCCCCCTTCCAGCATGGGGGCCCCCACTAACTGGTGACCTGCCTACCTAAACTGGGGACACCTATAGACCTGGGTATATCTATACTGGGGACACCTATATACCTGCCTACCTAAACTTGGAAACTTGGCAGCGAGCGGGAATCACTTACCGAGAGAAGAGCTCTGTGTGCCGCTGCTGGTCTGGTCTCCTGCATTGCATTGTCCAATTACGCTCTCACAGGAAGTACTGCGAGAGCGTGATTGGACAGTGTCAGTGCAGAATACCAGACCAGCGGCACACAGAGCTATCGCTCTCGGTAAGCCGTTCCGCTGGCTGGCTGGAATTCTGGAGGTGGGGGGGAGTGCGCAAGGGGGGGCCTTAGGTGAGGGAGGGAAGGCTTCCCCCCCTCCCTGCCGCTCTGTGCCCACTTTCCCACCTTCCTGCGCTGTGCCCCCCTCTATCCTCTTAGGAGGTCCCGCGCACCTGCCGATCCTGCAGAACTCCTGGGGATGAATGGCTGTAGACAGCCTCTGCAATCTGTATTGCATAAGCTAGAAACACGAAAATTGTTTGCTAAAACAAGAATTTTCGGCAAACAGTGTCATAAACAAAATGGCTGCTGGGGAATCCCCGTTCCCCGGAGGCCACCTCGGAGTGTCAGAATACGCGTTATTTCACATGAATGGGTGGGTCCAGGGGATTAGGGCACCTCCTGCTCTGGTCACCTGGACCCACTATCTATGTGAAAAATCACTGGTTTCGCCACTCTAGTGTGGCCTCCAGCGATCGGGGATTTCCCAGTGGCCATTTTGATTGCATCACTGTTTGCCGAAATTTCTTGTTTTAAAGGCAACATTTTCGTGTTCTCAGCCTCTGCTATACAGATGCAGAGGCTGACTGTGACCATTCAGTGGTGGGAGTTCGTCAGTGTGGGAGGGTGGTGAGATGTCTTAAGAGGATACTGGCGTGGGACCACTCCTGAGGTTACTGGCGTGAGATTATCCCAAGGTAAGTATCCCTGGTTAATTTAGAACAATAAAGGACTTTTTTCGTTGTCGTGTTTTTATTTCTTTTTTTTATCTCTGCTGAAATGGGTAAGGGGTACCGTGTACCCCTATACTCATTTCTCCTGGGGAGGGGGCGGCTTCCGGGGTCCGCTTGTTAAAGGGGAACCCCGGGTGGCACCATGAACCCCCCAGGACGTCGGCGGCCCCCACCTCCTCCTGGGGCACCGGAGGTGGGGAAGAGCCCCTTGTCCATGGATTGGACAAGGGCTCTGGGGGAGAGGGGGAGGTTGGCCGCCCCTCTCCTCCAGAGCCCCCCCATACCATGGACCATGCGGGCTGGTATAGCTGAGGGTGCGAAGCCCCACGTGGCCGGGACTCTGCATTCTGGCTATCCCAGCCTGCATGGGGGACAAGGGGTTAAGGAGGCTTGGGAGGGGGGACCCCACGCTGTCTGTTTTTATGAAATGTATACAATATGTATACAGAACTCGGAATGCAGTAACCTGTTCTGCAGCAGTGTCATTTTACACAGTTTAAAAAACATTTTTCCTATGAAACTTTAAAATCGATTTTTTTCAAAAACTATAAGGTCTTTTCACAAAAATTTTTTTTACCATGTTCCTACTCATCTGCTTAACATACATGCTAAATTTGGTGATGATAGCATGTAAGGGGGCTTTACAATTAACCATGGAATTTAGCACTATTGACTTCAATGTAAACGCGAATTCGGTACTCGGAATTGCCGAATTTTCGTGTTTTGAGAGCTTACTCGGAACTGTCAAATTCCGATGGCAAACTCAAAATTCGGAATCCGAGAGCTCAGCCCTAATGGCTGAAATACTGAAATTAAAGAGAATCTGTATTGTTAAAATCGCACAAAAGTAAACATACCAGTGCGTTAGGGGACATCTCCTATTACCCTCTGACACAATTTCGCCGCTCCTCGCCGCATTAAAAGTGGTTAAAAACAGTTTTAAAAAGTTTGTTTATAAACAAACAAAATGGCCACCAAAACAGGAAGTAGGTTGATGTACAGTATGTCCACACATAGAAAATACATTCATACACAAGCAGGCTGTATACACCCTTCCTTTTAAATCTCAAGAGATCATTTGTGTGTTTCTTTCCCCCTGCAGCTATCTTCCACTGAAGTGTCAGGCTGTTTCTTCCTGCAGAGTGCAGACAGCTCTGCCTGTATGTAATTCCTCAGTATGTGAAAGCCCAGCCAGCTCAGAGGAGGATTTATCCAGCTTGTAAAAGATAAGAGAGAAGAGAGAAACTGCCCTAATCTAAATAATACACAGGCAGTGTGCAGAGAGGGGCCTGGAGGGGAGAGATGCATCACAGAACCACAACACTGAAGAACTTGGCAGCCTTCCAGACACAGGCTGACAAGTCTGACAAGAGAGAGATAAGTTGATTTATTACAGAGATGGTGATAGTAGAACATGCTGCAGTAAGCCAGAACACATTAGAATAGCTTTTGGAACTTGTAGGATGATAAAAAACAGGATGCAATTTTTGTTACGGAGTCTCTTTAAGCTTTTTGTGGTGATAATAGATTTTATTGTAATTCCTGTGTCATAAAGAAAGAAGCTCTTTTGGGTTTATTTTACTTTCCAAGCTGTTTTGACAACGCAGTTAGCACAAGTACATGGAGTGAATTAAAGCTCTATTCCTTTTATTTCTTAAATTTATTTACATATCTCTTCAGACTGTATAGCACAAATCTATCTGCTCTTAGCTGCATATATTGAAGCCTTCATTTGTATTCATGGTCATGCATATCCTAAATCTAATACCTCATTTTGCTGGAAAGAAATCCAAAATGAACATTTGTTCTTTAAAATGTTTTTACATTAAGCAGTCAAAGTTATTTTTAAAGGGTGCCTGAACAGGTGACATGAAGAGATAAACATGTGCATATGCAGACAACCTACATAGAACAAGGCTGTGCTACCTTTGTTATTTTTCCTCACTGGAAGGGTGCATACACACATCAGACCATGGTCTTTGGAAAATGAAAGATCACAGACCAATTTTACCCCCTTCCATGTAGTATGAGAGCCATACCTACACAGTCTATTCTATGGAGCTGAACTCCCCATCAGATAAAAACCTTTGCAAGATGCTGGACACAAAGATGTTGTACACATTCAAAAGATCAGTATCTGCAAAAGATCTGTTCCTGCAAAAGATCCAATCCTCCAAAATGCATTCATAGTCTATGATATCTGCAGATCCTCATACACACCTTGTTTAACCTCCTTGGCGGTATGGACGAGCTCAGTTTGTCCATAACCGCCGCAGGGCACCACTCAGGCCCTGGTCGGCCGATTTTCGTAAAAAAATTTTTAAAACACGCAGCTAGCACTTTGCTAGGCTAGCTACATGATTTTAAAAAAAATTCAAAAAATACTGCTGCGCAGCCACCCTGACAATATTAATAGAACGCCAGGGTGGTTAACAGACATTCATCTACAGATCAGACAATCATTTGCAGATCTGAAAATCCATCCTGGTGGATCTGATCTGTAGATGAATGTCAGTTAAACAAGGTGTGTATGAGGATCTGCAGATCTCATAGACTATGAATGCATTTTGCAGGAACGGATCTTTTGCAGGAACAGATCTTTTGCAGATACTGATCTTTTAAATGTGTACAGCATCTTTGTGTGCAGCAACTTGCACAGATTTCTATATGATTGGGAGTTCAGCTCAATAGAATAGACTGTGTAGGTATGGCTCTCATACTACATGGAAGGGGGTAAAATTGGTCCGTGATCTTTTATTTTCCAAAGACTATGGTCTGATGTGTGTATGCACCCTAAGGATTGAGGACACAGGATAAAAAAAAACAACAACAAAAAAACATTTTTTTTCTGCAATGGGACTTAAAGGACACCTTTGAGAGGGATATGGAGGCTAACATATCTAGTTTGTGTTAAAAAAAAAAAAATACCAGTTGCTTGGCACTCCTGCTGATCTTTCTAGCTTCAGTAGGGTCTGAATCACAAACCTGAAACAAGCATGTGGCAAATCTAGTCAGAATTCAGTCAGAGACATCTGATCTGCATGCTTGTTCAGGGTCTGTGGCTAAAAGTATAAGGGCTTTTTCCCACTAGGCAGACACATGCATGCTTTCCTGATGTGCAACATGTAGGGCAGAGCCTAGTTTTGCATGAACATCGGAGGGTCCTCCGACATGAAACTGTGTGCATCGTGCGATAAAGTGTTCCCGGGACATGCTACATCGCAACATGCAGGAATGCTTTCTGTACTGTGAATGTTATGGACTTACCATGTGTCACACACAATGGGCTTGATTCTCAAAAGCGTGATAACTGCTATCCCAGCAGTTATCACGCGATGTTCCCCTTGCAGTGCTTATCATGCAAACAGCGTTAGTTCACGTGACAAGCGAAGGCTATCGCACGATCACGTGCGCGTTTCACATGAAAAGCGCACGTGATCGCGCGATAACCTTTGCTTATCACGTGAACTAATGTTGTTCGTGTGATAATGATAAGCACTGCGAAGGGCACATCGCGTGACAACTGTTGTTATAGCAGTTATCACGCTTTTGCGAATCAAGCCCAATGTGTGGTGTGTTACAACTGACAGCAGCATCACACGTAGCAGAGGCAGAGGATCAGAAGGACAACCAGGCAATTTGCATTGATTAAAAGGAAATAAATATTTTAACCTCCATATCCCTCTCACTTTAGGTGAGCTTTGTAGCAAACCTGAAGCCAGACAAAAAAAAAAGTTAGATAGAGGACCAGATCCTCCACGACCCCTCCACTGCTGGACAGGAACCTCTTTATCTTTGCAGCCGCGCTCCCCTCTATGTACGAGCGTGGCCACACTGCACGGGAGCTAGTGCTCACCCTTAGCAGGGAAAGCGCTACATAACTTGGGCTGCAACATCAATCTGAGTTATCCCACTGTTGGAAAATCCCTTTTTGTAGCTAAGACCAACCCTCCTACCCATAATTCCATGCAACATGGTCATTTTCATTAAATTTGGACTCCATTGCCACTGGGCATCTTCTTGTGTCAAACATATTCCAGCTTTTTTTAACACTGTCTGATATCGCAGTAAAAAGTTCAGTAAGCATCAGCACAGCACTACATGACGTATAATGCTTTAGATTTCAGATGTAAGCGTGAATCTCACCTTAGATTGTAAGCTGATTGCTCCTGTACACGTTTTATTCAGACTTGCGATTTATATTCATTTCAGTCTAGTATAATAAACTGTACAACATGAGAAAACATAGAAATAAAAACAGTAACTATCATTATTAGCATTAGTGTTGATCTTCCCCCTGTGAACCACTGAAAGGTTCATTGGATTCAGATCTATATGTGAGATTGACACATATATATGTAGAAAAATCTTTAAATTATGTCTATATTTTAGCCACCTTGAATGACATTCAGACAAATGGTTTCTGTCTTCTGTCCACACCGTGACAAAAGGAAGATGACACAGTGATTGATTCAATTGTCTGCAGGGAATGGGGTTGTTTGCTGACATTCAGGCTGCAGACTAACAGGTATACACTCTAGACTATTGAGGTGAAACCATATTTACATTGTGCTGGACGTTTTGTGATTGGAAGATGCTTCTTACAATCATTTTTCTTTATTCAAAAGAAGAATTCCAAATCATAACTAAAATCAAAATTGAGTTTCCTTCACCAGTTGTCCCTTATTTTAAGGATCAGGAGAATCTCCTTGTTGAAGGACTGGCTTGAGGAAAGGATTCTGTATTCCGATACTGGCCAGCTGCACAATAAAAATTCTCCTTTCAGCATTTTGTAACTCGTGCTCTCTGTAGCCTCTGCTTTCTATGTTAATATTTATTGACTAGGAGTTTCCAATGTGTGAAAAAATTTGTTTCATAAGCTAAATCAGTAAAATGTAATGATGATGGGTGCTGTATGTTTCTCCAGGACAATTACCACAAGCAGTGTAGACTTATCTATGCTGGCCCAGCAACAAATGCCCCCAGTAATTATTACAAGGTGTTGGCAGCTATCGTTTTTGTTAGACAGCCCCTCTTTTGGACCATTTACCAATTCACCGCCACTGTCCAGAAACCTGTGCTCTCCAGCATTGTCGGCATTATAACTTATACATACACTCAACA
The DNA here is from genome assembly GCF_040937935.1 of Hyperolius riggenbachi. NCBI lineage: Eukaryota > Metazoa > Chordata > Amphibia > Anura > Hyperoliidae > Hyperolius > Hyperolius riggenbachi. Next base: position 462,894,320 of record NC_090646.1, read on the forward strand.
AGAATGTTATTGCTTCTCAGGTTCCTGCCCGACTGGAAATATTTCGTAATGTTCTTTAGAGTTGTGTTTTTAACTTCATTGGGTTTATTATTTCTTTTTATTTGCGTTGTTATTCAAGGGGATATAATGTCCTGTAAAAATGTTCACCTGCTTCAGAAGTACAACTTTTGCCTCAGGTGCACAGAAGAGCTTTGCAAATGAAACCCTCGGAGCTGCTAATAAGTGCATAAAGTGTGAGGGCGATACAAGGGGATCATGCTCCATGGGCCTCAAGTACTGAATCACAGGTGGAACTGGAAATTCCCAGCTCCCAGTTAGTCATGTGCAGCCAGAAATCTTTCCAATATTATAAATCACACTGTAACATGTCTCAACGATATGTGCATTCCTTGTACATTTACATATCATCAAAATGAATATGTTGCTAAGAGGACATTTTCAGTAACTTTTTCTTTAGCTAGAGTTTCGTCCTTGCTGCAATCACTCATGAAGGCTTTGTAGCTTATTTTAGAACTGATGCATAAAAAATGTATTTTGAACACAAACTCCCCTCCCCTTTTCCCAGGCCACCCTGCTAAGTGAGCACTCCCATGCTGATTATTGTGGCTTTACACAATGAAATATACCGCCCACCATAATGTGAGTACATTGGCTGTACTTGAGATCATTATTGAGAAACCTTTTGTTGTATTTATCAATGAAATTATTGAGGTCTGGTAATGGGATGTGGATAAGGGTGGTTTAAGACATTAAGACGTAACTCCAGTCCCAGTAAAGGGCTTGTACAGTTTTCTGTATGGTCAAGCTGAATTTACATATCCTATTATGAAATTTAAATGTCTTCATTATATGCTACTATTGTTAAAACTGCTATTCAGAAGCCTTTTGTTAGTTTATCAGCCTCATCATTTTGTTTTTCATTAATTTTATTTATGAATGAGGTTTGGTACTAAAGTACATACATTTTTTAGAAAAATAATTAAAGAGCATCTCCATTATAAAAGATAAAGCCTGTCGTAACAAGGCTCTGTCTTAATTAATAGGGAGAGGGGTCTTCTCACGATTAATTACTTTCCTGATGGGCTGTAATTCTTACACATGTGATGCTCTGCTCCCCTCTTCTGTAATGCAGTCCCAGCCATATTTTCAAAGTCTTTTTGCCACGCCCCAAGCTCAGCAGCCACCTATTAGGCCAGTGGTCCTCAAACCTGCCAAGGCTTTGCGGCCCGAATATAGAATAGCAGTGCTGGCATCACCCATCCACATACTGTATAAGCCAGTGAGCTGTCATTCGCTGGATTCCAATCCATTTCTGCATCAGGTGACGCTGCTGTCCAACCCGATGGCAGGTTGTCACCTGGGTATGCTTCACTGTCTGGTGCACAAAGATATTCGCATGACTGAATGGCTGCTGCTGGGAGTTCTCCTCTGGGCATGGTTGGGTAGGGGGAGAATCAATACCTAGATTCAATGTAATGTTTTTCAACATAATTTTATGTATGTTCCGACCCCCCAGCAGTCTGAAGTATGTTGACCCGGCGCTTGACCAAAAATGTTTGGGGATCACTGTATTAGGCCATGACTGCTGAGCTGGAGATGGGCCGCAGGAGCGTAGATGGGGGTGGCCAGAACCTTGGCAGAACTTTCAAAAACACTTTCCACATCCTCATTTCCAAGGGGGACAAATACAATGAATCATGACCGATCAGGTGAATAATTAACCCTGTGACTCCCCACAATCCTGAATCATTAAGACAGACTAAATAATTCAAGAAAAAGGTATAGAAATGTAGAAAACCTTTATTGCATAAATAAGTCATGTGTCAGATAGGCTACACCTGTCAATCAAAAAGAAGCGTGCAACATAAAAACAATTAAAAAGCAAATGCAAATGAGGTCGACTCCACACACTCACAGATATTCACACAATCTGGGGAATAGCCATCATGATTTTGTAGTGGCAAAACAAGCAAAACCTCACAAAGGGCTTGGAGGCAAAAATCAATAGGTTTGTATTCCAATACTTATTTGAAAATGGTCTGCTAACTAGTTCACCAAAGGCACTCATGCAGTTCAGTAGTTGTTCACTTAGATATATCTCCTATGCAATATTTTGCTCAGCCAAGTGTAATGCATAGCTTATGTCACAGTTAGTTGCAGACACGCGTATATGCATAAAAGCTTTTGCGTAATGACTCCGCGGTCCACAATGACAGGCGGGCAAATGTCTCAACACTCTGGGTGGATTTTCCCCAGTCAGTGTGCACACTGTAACACCTGTCTCCACTCGCTCAACCCGCTGGAGTTTCACAAACACTCAGGGAGCAGGGAAGCAGGCTTCAGCCAGGGTCATTCTCAATGCTTACAAGGCAAATGGGCAAAATGCATCAATGGGGGATGCATTGATCCAGGAGGCCGCAATAGCAGCATAGGGGGCGATATACAGGCTGGGAACGCGAACAATCACTCGCGTTCCCATGCCTGTCGGCCGGTGATGGCCAAACCGGAAGTGCTCGCCGGCTGGTCCTGGGACATCGGAGCGGAGCTGCGAGGGCACCGATCGGCTGCTGGGGGCTGAGGGAAGCCCCAGGTGAGTAAATCTCATTTTTTTTAGTTGACTTAAGGTTCGCTTTAAACATTCTACAAACAATGACATAGTGTCAGTTTGTATCAGGAAGAAACAATTTATTTGCTGTAGAAATTATACAAATATTTTAATGTTTTAGATGCAACAGTGAATCCAGAAAAAAGTGACAAAAGCCACAGACAATGCTAATTCGGAACTAGAGTCGATGGGGTGTATTCCTAAATAGTGGTAAAATTTACATGCGCAGAAAACTGGCATGTAGTTTACCGAGCAAAACTCAAACTATGTAATGTGCGTTATGCACTTCTCTTAACCCACATTTTAAACACAACAGATGCATTATTTGTATGATTCGTGACAGGCAAATAGCGCATTTTACATAAGCAAAGTACGTGTTGTGTACATAACACGTATGTTTCACACTTACATGCGATGCCTGTGTACGTTGGCGGCCCCTTTCTTCCTGACAAGAACCCTGGCTTGAAGGGAATGTTAAAGTGAACCTCCAGACTAAAAATCTACTCAGTAGAACATTGTTTTTTTTTACCCAAGCCTCATTTTTAGCTGCAGAGAAGCTAAGCTCCGTTCCTCAAAGATATCTGCCCAAGCATTTTTCCCTGATGCTGTGCAAAGCATGATGGGATTTCTGATGTTGTTGTTCTCCTTCTGCTGTTTTGGCTCAAATTTGTTTTTTTAAATTTTGAATTTGAGATTTGGGGCTTGATTCACTATGCGGTGCTAACCTACTTAGCACGTCTAAAGTCTTTAGACGTGCTAAGCAGGGTGCATAAGTAGGTTAGCACCGGATTTCTCAATCAGACCTCGCGCTAAGCACCGCGCGCAAAGTTTTGCGTGCGCAAAGTCCTATGCGCACACTAAGTCCTATAGGCTTAAACGGGCACAAGTTTTACGCGCGTAAAGTTTTGCGCGCATAAAGTTTTGAGCGCGAAAAGCTTGTTTAGACGTGCTAAGGGGGTTTTCACAGGCGTGCTAACAGTTAGCACCGCTTTGTGAATAATAAAGCCTAGAGTGAAGAGTGAAGCCTAACGTGTGTAGCTGGGACGGGTGATCAGGACACAGGACAGTTGGAACTGTGTTTCATGCTCCCTGTCACCTCCTTTCAACCAAAAAGATGAAATCACAAACATTTGCCTGTTCTTTTAAAACAGGGAGGGTAAGAGATTATGGGCTTGATTCACAAAGCGGTGCTAACCTACTTAGCACGTCTAAAGTCTTTAGACGCGCTAACCAGGGTGCTAAGTAGGTTAGCACCGGATTTCTCAATCAGATCGCGCGCTAACTTTGCGCGCGCAAAGTTTTACGCGAGCTAAGTCCCATAGGCTTTAATGGGCACTTCGCGCAGAGCGCCCTGCGTTCTGTGCAGTACGCGCGTAAAGTTTTACGCGCATAAAGTTTTGCGCGCGTAAAGTTTTATGCGCGAAAAGCTTGTTTAGACGTGCTAAGGGGGTTTTCACAGGCGTGCTAACAGTTAGCACCACTTTGTGAATCAAGCCCTATATTACCTATCTATTTTAATTAACATAGCTAATGTAACTTATTGACAATAGGTTTGTTTAGGCTGATGTTCCCCTTTAAGTGAATTTTAATGTGGCCAGCTACTTACCTGGGCTACTTTCAGCCCCCTGAGGTCCTTCAGATGCTTCACTGTCATTCCGCACTGCTCCGTTCCTCCGCTGTCCCCCTCAGAATGCTGGATTACTCGGCCAGTCGCCAGCTACTGCACATGTTCATACTTCCCACCTTTTTGAGATGAGAAAGAGGGACACTTTAAGACACGCCCATGCCACACCTCTAATCAAGTCCCTGCCACACATACCACTAAAAATTAATAAGCAAACAATGTATTTTTAGAATTTAAACCACATTGGTTATTTCTATCATCACTAGTTTTTCTTCATATTAACATTGAAATTAAAGTATTTTAATATAAGGGATGGGAATTAACTTTGGAGCCAAGTGAAACACGTTTTTCTGTGGAAAAATACATATATTTACATAAATCTGTACATCAGACTTGAAAGAGGGACAAATGAGGGAGAAAGAGGGCCAGATGAAGAAAGAGGGCCTGAAAACTCACCTCTTCAGGCAAGCATACTGTCCTACTTACCACCATTTATACCACCCCATACACAGCTTCCCTTTACCTACTGTCCTATACCTTAAATGTTTAGACTGTAAGGCCTTTCGGCCAGGGCTCTCTTCCCTTTCGTCTCACAATGCTGTGTAATGGGTGTACATACCTCCCATCTCTGTGTAAAATATGTTAATTTGTTTACTGTTTTAGCTGTTCTACCCTCTTGTCTTGTATCAACTGTTTGTATTGTATGCTTTGTACTGTTATACCCTGCATGCTATTGTACAGCTCTGCGGAAGATGCTGGCGCTATATAAATCAATAATAATAATAATAAGATGGATTTGGTTTCCAAAGAGTACTGTCCCTCCGAAAAGAGAGACAATGGGGAGCTATGTATGCGCGGCCTAGCTGTGCGCCTCCTCGATTGGTCTCTCGTAGCCGGGGGATGTTCTGTATGCAATTTATACTTCATGAGCAAGTCCAAAATGCTCTTGGCCATGGGAGTGCGATGGAACAAGCATGCAACGTTTGGATGGTCACAGTGTGGAATGCCGACGTGGGGAGTTTTATTTGTGTATGAGCATGCTGTTGCCCCTTAAAGGGAACCTAAACTGAGAAGAATATGTATTTTTCCTTTTAAAATAATACCAGTTGCCTGACTCTCCTGCTGAATGATCCTGTGTCTCTAATACTTTTAGCCACAACCCCTGAACAAGCATGCAGATCAGGTGCTCTGACTGAAGTCAAACTGGATTAGCTGCATGCTTGTTTCAGGTCTGTGATTCAGCCACTACTGCAGTGAAAGAGATCAGCAGGACTGCCAGGCAACTGGTATGGTTTAAAAGGAAACATCCATATCCCTTCTCAGTTTAGGTTCCCTTTAACGCTTTTAGAGCACATTCTACTAGTGAATATTGAGAAGGACTTGCAGGATTCAGCATTGGAAGAGTGTTAAGTTGTTCACATAGAAATTCTTGAGTGCTGAATTTACATTATCTTCCATAAATATTCACCCCCTTGGGTTCTCCACTGCTATAGCCACCGATTCAAAAAATGTCTTCACAATTAACACTTTAGAGCAGAGTTCCCCAACCCTGTCCTCAAGGCCCACCAACAGTGCATGTTTTGCAGGAAACCACAAACATGCACAGGTGAGGTAATTAGTTTCTCAGCAGAGCTGATTAACTACCTCTGTGGATTTCCACAAAACATGCACTGTTGGTGGGCTTTGAGGACAGGGTTGGGGAACACTGCTTTAGAGGGCCAAAATTATTTTATTGTGACATAAAAGTTACAGTAAGTGTAAATAAACAGAAATGTGTTGATCACATAATTCCATAGATATTTTCATTCCAGAGTCCAGACAACACGCAGCTATGCTTACCTTATATGCAATGTAATGGTTTTACTTACTAATTGGATATTATTATGACAGCTGTGAGCCATAGCTTGGAGGGTGTGGCTGAAGCTTTCTCTGCCCATAACTCTGCCTATGTCAGGCAAGTCCCTGATTATTCTGAATCTGACAAGCATTAGCACATATAGTGCTGACTCTATTCTATTATCATCATCATCATCATAAATGTATTTTATTTATCTTTGCCCGTGTGTTTTTTTTTTCAGGCCCACATGTAAGGTCAGAAACAAAGCTTTAATTAGAAGTAGCTTGCACTACTAAAAACTCTTTGTATTATTTATCTGTTTCCTCTATAGAGTCAGACTCAAACTGAGGCCTGAAATACAGTGCAGAGCCGAATTCCTTTTCTCATAAAAGTTATGCATAACTCTGCCCATACAGCTTTGCATCAGAGTGTAACATTAAAGTGGACCTGTGCTCTTGCACAGGACAGAAGGAAAACAGAGAAATGCACCCTGTATGTATTTAGAGAGTTTAGCCTGTCTAATTCCCCCCATCTTTGACTAATCACCGCTGTAATTTGATCTCTTAGTTGTGTCAGCTCAGGAATCTCCTTTGCTAACAATATGTCTGCTTCCATGAAAGCAGGAAGTAGGCACACTGCAGATTTATTGCAGGATTTGTATCAGCTGTAACAAAGAAATGTTTTATGTAAAGGTTATTATGCTGTTCCTCAGAGAGGAAGTTCTGAGTTCAGGGCTGCTTTAATGGCAGCTTTTTCATTTTTCATATGTCCCCTTTGACAGTTTTGCACCTCTCCATTACAGCGAATGGCATGTGGCTGCCATCTTGCATTCTAACAAGCTTAAAGGCTAAAACTTTTCTGCTATGATCTTCTGATTCTTTTTAAATAAAATTTGAAAGAAAACTTTTTTTGTGTCTTGCTAGACACACAAAGCTGGTAACGGACAAGTGAGTTGTCAGGAAGGTAGGATGTAGTGCGCACAATTTTACTGGCTAGTCACAAAGAAGAGAAATAATATGATTCCCTGGGGTTTTCTCTCTTATTAGCTGTGAGAAGTCAGCAGAAGGCTGCATGCTGCCTTACATTTGTATTACAGCTCCCGGGGTTTGTGGGCAAAAATCTTTAGAGTCTTGACAGGTTGGCGCACATTGTATACATAAATGTAATAGAAGGAAACTCTCGCTAATACAACACCTCCACTTGCCTGCACATACTTTGCGTTTGTGGTAATTTCACTTGACGTACCTGTTTAAAATGCTTTCCACAGCAAGCATGCTCTTTGCGACGGAAGCAGGCAATTTGGGCGCATG